>NW_027167689.1:0-238791 GCF_040954835.1 Lepisosteus oculatus
TAACTTACATGGGGTTGACCAAACTTGCAGAAACATGTTTATTTCTGCTGAAAAACACGTTTTGACACTTTCTGCACACTGGGGTTAAGAGCAGAGTGTGTGGGCTCTTCTGAACCTTGCAGTTACATAGGGATTCAGTTGTCTGAAAAAACGTGTTTATTTCGGGCTGAAAAACACGTTTTGAAAAAAGTGCTGTTACTGCCCCATAACTTACATGGGGTTGACCAAACTTGCAGAAACATGTTTATTTCTGCTGAAAAACACGTTTTGACACTTTCTGCACACTGGGGTTAAGAGCAGAGTGTGTGGGCTCTTCTGAGCCTTGCAGTTACATAGGGATTCAGTTGTCTGAAAAAACGTGTTTATTTCGGGCTGAAAAACACGTTTTGAAAAGTGTACTGTAACTGCCCCATAACTTACATGGGGTTGACCAAACTTGCAGAAACATGTTTATTTCTGCTGAAAAACATGTTTTAACACTTTCTGCACAGTGGGGTTAAGAGCTGAGTGTGTGGGCTCTTCTGAGCTTTGCAGTTACATAGGGATTCAGTTGTCTGAAAAAAGGCGTTTATTTCGGGCTGAAAAACACGTTTTGAAAAGTGTACTGTAACTGCCCCATAACTTACATGGGGTTGACCAAACTTGCAGAAACATGTTTATTTCTGCTGAAAAACATGTGTTGACACTTTCTGCACACTGGGGTTAAGAGCTGAGTGTGTGGGCTCTTCTGAGCTTTGCAGTTACATAGGGATTCAGTTGTCTGAAAAAACGCGTTATTTCGGGCTGAAAAACACGTTTTGAAAAAAGTGCTGTAACTGCCCCATAACTTACATGGGGTTGACCAAACTTCCAGAAACATGTTTATTTCTGCTGAAAAACACGTTTTGACACTTTCTGCACACTGGGGTTAAGAGCAGAGTGTGTGGGCTCTTCTGAGCCTTGCAGTTACATAGGGATTCAGTTGTCTGAAAAAACGTGTTTATTTCGGGCTGAAAAACACGTTTTGAAAAGTGTACTGTAACTGCCCCATAACTTACATGGGGTTGACCAAACTTGCAGAAACATGTTTATTTCTGCTGAAAAACATGTTTTAACACTTTCTGCACAGTGGGGTTAAGAGCTGAGTGTGTGGGCTCTTCTGAGCTTTGCAGTTACATAGGGATTCAGGTTGTCTGAAAAAACGCGTTTATTTCGGGCTGAAAAACACGTTTTGAAAAAGTGCTGTAACTGCCCCATAACTTCATGGGGTTGACCAAACTTCCAGAAACATGTTTATTTCTGCTGAAAAACACGTGTTTGACACTTCTGCACACTGGGGTTAAGAGCAGAGTGTGTGGGCTCTTCTGAGCCTTGCAGTTACATAGGGATTCAGTTGTCTGAAAAAACGTGTTTATTCGGGCTGAAAAACACGTTTTGAAATGTGTACTGTAACTGCCCCCATAACTTACATGGGTTGACCAAACTTGCAGAAACATGTTTATTTCTGCTGAAAAACATGTTTTAACACTTTCTGCACAGTGGGGTTAAGAGCTGAGTGTGTGGGCTCTTCTGAGCTTTGCAGTTACATAGGGATTCTGTTGTCTGAAAAAAGGCGTATATTTCGGGCTGAAAAACACGTTTTGAAAAAAGTGCTGTAACTGCCCCATAACTTACATGGGGTTGACCAAACTTGCAGAAACATGTTTATTTCTGCTGAAAAACATGTGTTGACACTTTCTTTACACTGGGGTTAAGAGCAGAGTGTGTGGGCTCTTCTGAGCTTTGCAGTTACATAGGGATTCAGTTGTCTGAAAAAAGGCGTTTATTTCGGGCTGAAAAACACGTTTTGAAAAAAGTGCTGTTACTGCCCCATAACTTACATGGGGTCGACCAAACTTGCAGAAACATGTTTATTTCTGCTGAAAAACACGTTTTGACACTTTCTGCACACTGGGGTTAAGAGCAGAGTGTGTGGGCTCTTCTGAGCCTTGCAGTTACATAGGGATTCAGTTGTCTGAAAAACGTGTTTATTTCGGGCTGAAAAACACGTTTTGAAAAGTGTACTGTAACTGCCCCATAACTTACATGGGGTTGACCAAACTTGCAGAAACATGTTTATTTCTGCTGAAAAACATGTTTTAACACTTTCTGCACAGTAGGGTTAAGAGCTGAGTGTGTGGGCTCTTCTGAGCTTTGCAGTTACATAGGGATTCAGATGTCTGAAAAAAGGCGTTTATTTCGGGCTGAAAAACACGTTTTGAAAAAAGTGCTGTTACTGCCCCATAACTTACATGGGGTTGACCAAACTTGCAGAAACATGTTTATTTCTGCTGAAAAACACGTTTTGACACTTTCTGCACACTGGGGTTAAGAGCAGAGTGTGTGGGCTCTTCTGAACCTTGCAGTTACATAGGGATTCAGTTGTCTGAAAAAACGTGTTTATTTCGGGCTGAAAAACACGTTTTGAAAAAAGTGCTGTTACTGCCCCATAACTTACATGGGGTTGACCAAACTTGCAGAAACATGTTTATTTCTGCTGAAAAACATGTTTTGACACTTTCTGCACACTGGGGTTAAGAGCTGAGTGTGTGGGCTCTTCTGAGCTTTGCAGTTACTTAGTGATTCAGTTGTCTGAAAAAAGGCGTTTATTTCGGGCTGAAAAACACGTTTTGAAAAAGTGCTGTTACTGCCCCATAACTTACATGGGGTTGACCAAACTTGCAGAAACATGTTTATTTCTGCTGAAAAACACGTTTTGACACTTTCTGCACACTGGGGTTAAGAGCAGAGTGTGTGGGCTCTTCTGAGCCTTGCAGTTACATAGGGATTCAGTTGTCTGAAAAAACCGTGTTATTTCGGGCTGAAAAACACGTTTTGAAAAGTGTACTGTAACTGCCCCATAACTTACATGGGGTTGACCAAACTTGCAGAAACATGTTTATTTCTGCTGAAAAACACGTTTTGACACTTTCTGCACACTGGGGTTAAGAGCAGAGTGTGTGGGCTCTTCTGAGCCTTGCAGTTACATAGGGATTCAGTTGTCTGAAAAAACGCGTTTATTTCGGGCTGAAAAACACGTTTTGAAAAAAGTGCTGTTACTGCCCCATAACTTACATGGGGTTGACCAAACTTGCAGAAACATGTTTATTTCTGCTGAAAAAACACGTTTTGACACTTTCTGCACACTGGGGTTAAGAGCAGAGTGTGTGGGCTTCTTCTGAGCCTTTGCAGTTACATAGGGATTCAGTTGTCTGAAAAAAGTGTTTATTTCGGGCTGAAAAACACGTTTTGAAAAAGTGTACTGTAACTGCCCCATAACTTACATGGGGTTGACCAAACTTGCAGAAACATGTTTATTTCTGCTGAAAAACATGTGTTGACACTTTCTGCACACTGGGGTTAAGAGCTGAGTGTGTGGGCTCTTCTGAGCTTTGCAGTTACATAGGGATTCAGTTGTCTGAAAAAACGCGTTTATTTCGGGCTGAAAAACACGTTTTGAAAAAAGTGCTGTAACTGCCCCATAACTTACATGGGGTTGACCAAACTTCCAGAAACATGTTTATTTCTGCTGAAAAACACGTTTTGACACTTTCTGCACACTGGGGTTAAGAGCAGAGTGTGTGGGCTCTTCTGAGCCTTGCAGTTACATAGGGATTCAGTTGTCTGAAAAAACGTGTTTATTTCGGGCTGAAAAACACGTTTTGAAAAGTGTACTGTAACTGCCCCATAACTTACATGGGGTTGACCAAACTTGCAGAAACATGTTTATTTCTGCTGAAAAACATGTTTTAACACTTTCTGCACAGTGGGGTTAAGAGCTGAGTGTGTGGGCTCTTCTGAGCTTTGCAGTTACATAGGGATTCAGTTGTCTGAAAAAAGGCGTTTATTTCGGGCTGAAAAACACGTTTTGAAAAAAGTGCTGTTACTGCCCCATAACTTACATGGGGTTGACCAAACTTGCAGAAACATGTTTATTTCTGCTGAAAAACACGTTTTGACACTTTCTGCACACTGGGGTTAAGAGCAGAGTGTGTGGGCTCTTCTGAACCTTGCAGTTACATAGGGATTCAGTTGTCTGAAAAAACGTGTTTATTTCGGGCTGAAAAACACGTTTTGAAAAAAGTGCTGTTACTGCCCCATAACTTACATGGGGTTGACCAAACTTGCAGAAACATGTTTATTTCTGCTGAAAAACACGTTTTGACACTTTCTGCACACTGGGGTTAAGAGCAGAGTGTGTGGGCTCTTCTGAGCCTTGCAGTTACATAGGGATTCAGTTGTCTGAAAAAACGTGTTTATTTCGGGCTGAAAAACACGTTTTGAAAAGTGTACTGTAACTGCCCCATAACTTACATGGGGTTGACCAAACTTGCAGAAACATGTTTATTTCTGCTGAAAAACATGTTTTAACACTTTCTGCACAGTGGGGTTAAGAGCTGAGTGTGTGGGCTCTTCTGAGCTTTGCAGTTACATAGGGATTCAGTTGTCTGAAAAAAGGCGTTTATTTCGGGCTGAAAAACACGTTTTGAAAAGTGTACTGTAACTGCCCCATAACTTACATGGGGTTGACCAAACTTGCAGAAACATGTTTATTTCTGCTGAAAAACATGTGTTGACACTTTCTGCACACTGGGGTTAAGAGCTGAGTGTGTGGGCTCTTCTGAGCTTTGCAGTTACATAGGGATTCAGTTGTCTGAAAAAACGCGTTTATTTCGGGCTGAAAAACACGTTTTGAAAAAAGTGCTGTAACTGCCCCATAACTTACATGGGGTTGACCAAACTTCCAGAAACATGTTTATTTCTGCTGAAAAACACGTTTTGACACTTTCTGCACACTGGGGTTAAGAGCAGAGTGTGTGGGCTCTTCTGAGCCTTGCAGTTACATAGGGATTCAGTTGTCTGAAAAAACGTGTTTATTTCGGGCTGAAAAACACGTTTTGAAAAGTGTACTGTAACTGCCCCATAACTTACATGGGGTTGACCAAACTTGCAGAAACATGTTTATTTCTGCTGAAAAACATGTTTTAACACTTTCTGCACAGTGGGGTTAAGAGCTGAGTGTGTGGGCTCTTCTGAGCTTTGCAGTTACATAGGGATTCTGTTGTCTGAAAAAAGGCGTATATTTCGGGCTGAAAAACACGTTTTGAAAAAAGTGCTGTAACTGCCCCATAACTTACATGGGGTTGACCAAACTTGCAGAAACATGTTTATTTCTGCTGAAAAACATGTGTTGACACTTTCTTTACACTGGGGTTAAGAGCAGAGTGTGTGGGCTCTTCTGAGCTTTGCAGTTACATAGGGATTCAGTTGTCTGAAAAAAGGCGTTTATTTCGGGCTGAAAAACACGTTTTGAAAAAAGTGCTGTTACTGCCCCATAACTTACATGGGGTCGACCAAACTTGCAGAAACATGTTTATTTCTGCTGAAAAACACGTTTTGACACTTTCTGCACACTGGGGTTAAGAGCAGAGTGTGTGGGCTCTTCTGAGCCTTGCAGTTACATAGGGATTCAGTTGTCTGAAAAAACGTGTTTATTTCGGGCTGAAAAACACGTTTTGAAAAGTGTACTGTAACTGCCCCATAACTTACATGGGGTTGACCAAACTTGCAGAAACATGTTTATTTCTGCTGAAAAACATGTTTTAACACTTTCTGCACAGTAGGGTTAAGAGCTGAGTGTGTGGGCTCTTCTGAGCTTTGCAGTTACATAGGGATTCAGATGTCTGAAAAAAGGCGTTTATTTCGGGCTGAAAAACACGTTTTGAAAAAAGTGCTGTTACTGCCCCATAACTTACATGGGGTTGACCAAACTTGCAGAAACATGTTTATTTCTGCTGAAAAACACGTTTTGACACTTTCTGCACACTGGGGTTAAGAGCAGAGTGTGTGGGCTCTTCTGAACCTTGCAGTTACATAGGGATTCAGTTGTCTGAAAAAACGTGTTTATTTCGGGCTGAAAAACACGTTTTGAAAAAAGTGCTGTTACTGCCCCATAACTTACATGGGGTTGACCAAACTTGCAGAAACATGTTTATTTCTGCTGAAAAACATGTTTTGACACTTTCTGCACACTGGGGTTAAGAGCTGAGTGTGTGGGCTCTTCTGAGCTTTGCAGTTACTTAGTGATTCAGTTGTCTGAAAAAAGGCGTTTATTTCGGGCTGAAAAACACGTTTTGAAAAAAGTGCTGTTACTGCCCCATAACTTACATGGGGTTGACCAAACTTGCAGAAACATGTTTATTTCTGCTGAAAAACACGTTTTGACACTTTCTGCACACTGGGGTTAAGAGCAGAGTGTGTGGGCTCTTCTGAGCCTTGCAGTTACATAGGGATTCAGTTGTCTGAAAAAACGCGTTTATTTCGGGCTGAAAAACACGTTTTGAAAAAAGTGCTGTTACTGCCCCATAACTTACATGGGGTTGACCAAACTTGCAGAAACATGTTTATTTCTGCTGAAAAACACGTTTTAACACTTTCTGCACAGTGGGGTTAAGAGCAGAGTGTGTGGGCTCTTCTGAGCCTTGCAGTTACATAGGGATTCAGTTGTCTGAAAAAACGTGTTTATTTCGGGCTGAAAAACACGTTTTGAAAAGTGTACTGTAACTGCCCCATAACTTACATGGGGTTGACCAAACTTGCAGAAACATGTTTATTTCTGCTGAAAAACATGTGTTGACACTTTCTGCACACTGGGGTTAAGAGCTGAGTGTGTGGGCTCTTCTGAGCTTTGCAGTTACATAGGGATTCAGTTGTCTGAAAAAAGGCATTTATTTCGGGCTGAAAAACACGTTTTGAAAAAAGTGCTGTTACTGCCCCATAACTTACATGGGGTCGACCAAACTTGCAGAAACATGTTTATTTCTGCTGAAAAACACGTTTTGACACTTTCTGCACACTGGGGTTAAGAGCAGAGTGTGTGGGCTCTTCTGAGCCTTGCAGTTACATAGGGATTCAGTTGTCTGAAAAAACGTGTTTATTTCGGGCTGAAAAACACGTTTTGAAAAGTGTACTGTAACTGCCCCATAACTTACATGGGGTTGACCAAACTTGCAGAAACATGTTTATTTCTGCTGAAAAACATGTTTTAACACTTTCTGCACAGTGGGGTTAAGAGCTGAGTGTGTGGGCTCTTCTGAGCTTTGCAGTTACATAGGGATTCAGATGTCTGAAAAAAGGCGTTTATTTCGGGCTGAAAAACACGTTTTGAAAAAAGTGCTGTTACTGCCCCATAACTTACATGGGGTTGACCAAACTTGCAGAAACAAGTTTATTTCTGCTGAAAAACATGTTTTAACACTTTCTGCACAGTAGGGTTAAGAGCTGAGTGTGTGGGCTCTTCTGAGCTTTGCAGTTACATAGGGATTCAGATGTCTGAAAAAAGGCGTTTATTTCGGGCTGAAAAACACGTTTTGAAAAAAGTGCTGTTACTGCCCCATAACTTACATGGGGTTGACCAAACTTGCAGAAACATGTTTATTTCTGCTGAAAAACATGTTTTGACACTTTCTGCACACTGGGGTTAAGAGCTGAGTGTGTGGGCTCTTCTGAGCTTTGCAGTTACATAGTGATTCAGTTGTCTGAAAAAAGGCGTTTATTTCGGGCTGAAAAACACGTTTTGAAAAAAGTGCTGTTACTGCCCCATAACTTACATGGGGTTGACCAAACTTGCAGAAACATGTTTATTTCTGCTGAAAAACACGTTTTGACACTTTCTGCACACTGGGGTTAAGAGCAGAGTGTGTGGGCTCTTCTGAGCCTTGCAGTTACATAGGGATTCAGTTGTCTGAAAAAACGCGTTTATTTCGGGCTGAAAAACACGTTTTGAAAAAAGTGCTGTTACTGCCCCATAACTTACATGGGGTTGACCAAACTTGCAGAAACATGTTTATTTCTGCTGAAAAACACGTTTTAACACTTTCTGCACACTGGGGTTAAGAGCAGAGTGTGTGGGCTCTTCTGAGCCTTGCAGTTACACAGGGATTCAGATGTCTGAAAAAACGTGTTTATTTCGGGCTGAAAAACACGTTTTGAAAAGTGTACTGTAACTGCCCCATAACTTACATGGGGTTGACCAAACTTGCAGAAACATGTTTATTTCTGCTAAAAAACATGTTTTAACACTTTCTGCACAGTGGGGTTAAGAGCTGAGTGTGTGGGCTCTTCTGAGCTTTGCAGTTACATAGGGATTCAGATGTCTGAAAAAAGGCGTTTATTTCGGGCTGAAAAACACGTTTTGAAAAAAGTGCTGTTACTGCCCCATAACTTACATGGGGTTGACCAAACTTGCAGAAACATGTTTATTTCTGCTGAAAAACACGTTTTGACACTTTCTGCACACTGGGGTTAAGAGCAGAGTGTGTGGGCTCTTCTGAACCTTGCAGTTACATAGGGATTCAGTTGTCTGAAAAAACGTGTTTATTTCGGGCTGAAAAACACGTTTTGAAAAAAGTGCTGTTACTGCCCCATAACTTACATGGGGTTGACCAAACTTGCAGAAACATGTTTATTTCTGCTGAAAAACATGTTTTGACACTTTCTGCACACTGGGGTTAAGAGCTGAGTGTGTGGGCTCTTCTGTGCTTTGCAGTTACATAGTGATTCAGTTGTCTGAAAAAAGGCGTTTATTTCGGGCTGAAAAACACGTTTTGAAAAAAGTGCTGTTACTGCCCCATAACTTACATGGGGTTGACCAAACTTGCAGAAACATGTTTATTTCTGCTGAAAAACACGTTTTGACACTTTCTGCACACTGGGGTTAAGAGCAGAGTGTGTGGGCTCTTCTGAGCCTTGCAGTTACATAGGGATTCAGTTGTCTGAAAAAACGCGTTTATTTCGGGCTGAAAAACAAGTTTTGAAAAAAGTGCTGTTACTGCCCCATAACTTACATGGGGTTGACCAAACTTGCAGAAACATGTTTATTTCTGCTGAAAAACACGTTTTAACACTTTCTGCACACTGGGGTTAAGAGCAGAGTGTGTGGGCTCTTCAGAGCCTTGCAGTTACATAGGGATTCAGATATCTGAAAAAACGTGTTTATTTCGGGCTGAAAAACACGTTTTGAAAAGTGTACTGTAACTGCCCCATAACTTACATGGGGTTGACCAAACTTGCAGAAACATGTTTATTTCTGCTGAAAAACATGTGTTGACACTTTCTGCACACTGGGGTTAAGAGCTGAGTGTGTGGGCTCTTCTGAGCTTTGCAGTTACATAGGGATTCAGTTGTCTGAAAAAACGCGTTTATTTCGGGCTGAAAAACACGTTTTGAAAAAAGTGCTGTAACTGCCCCATAACTTACATGGGGTTGACCAAACTTGCAGAAACATGTTTATTTCTGCTGAAAAACACGTTTTGACACTTTCTGCACACTGGGGTTAAGAGCAGAGTGTGTGGGCTCTTCTGAGCCTTGCAGTTACATAGGGATTCAGTTGTCTGAAAAAACGCGTTTATTTCGGGCTGAAAAACACGTTTTGAAAAAAGTGCTGTTACTGCCCCATAACTTACATGGGGTTGACCAAACTTGCAGAAACATGTTTATTTCTGCTGAAAAACACGTTTTAACACTTTCTGCACACTGGGGTTAAAAGCAGAGTGTGTGGGCTCTTCTGAGCCTTGCAGTTACATAGGGATTCAGTTGTCTGAAAAAACGTGTTTATTTCGGGCTGAAAAACACGTTTTGAAAAGTGTACTGTAACTGCCCCATAACTTACATGGGGTTGACCAAACTTGCAGAAACATGTTTATTTCTGCTGAAAAACATGTTTTGACACTTTCTGCACACTGGGGCTAAGAGCTGAGTGTGTGGGTTCTTCTGAGCTTTGCAGTTACATAGGGATTCAGTTGTCTGAAAAAAGGCGTTTATTTCGGGCTGAAAAACATGTTTTGAAAAGTGTACTGTAACTGCCCCATAACTTACATGGGGTTGACCAAACTTGCAGAAACATGTTTATTTCTGCTGAAAAACATGTGTTGACACTTTCTGCACACTGGGGTTAAGAGCTGAGTGTGTGGGCTCTTCTGAGCTTTGCAGTTACATAGGGATTCAGTTGTCTGAAAAAACGCGTTTATTTCGGGCTGAAAAACACGTTTTGAAAAAAGTGCTGTAACTGCCCCATAACTTACATGGGGTTGACCAAACTTGCAGAAACATGTTTATTTCTGCTGAAAAACACGTTTTAACACTTTCTGCACACTGGGGTTAAGAGCAGAGTGTGTGGGCTCTTCTGAGCCTTGCAGTTACATAGGGATTCAGTTGTCTGAAAAAACGTGTTTATTTCGGGCTGAAAAACACGTTTTGAAAAGTGTACTGTAACTGCCCCATAACTTACATGGGGTTGACCAAACTTGCAGAAACATGTTTATTTCTGCTGAAAAACATGTGTTGACACTTTCTGCACACTGGGGTTAAGAGCTGAGTGTGTGGGCTCTTCTGAGCTTTGCAGTTACATAGGGATTCAGTTGTCTGAAAAAACGCGTTTATTTCGGGCTGAAAAACACGTTTTGAAAAAAGTGCTGTAACTGCCCCATAACTTACATGGGGTTGACCAAACTTGC
Organism: Lepisosteus oculatus; assembly: GCF_040954835.1. NCBI lineage: Eukaryota > Metazoa > Chordata > Actinopteri > Semionotiformes > Lepisosteidae > Lepisosteus > Lepisosteus oculatus. The sequence continues at coordinate 10,533 of NW_027167689.1, forward strand.
AGAAACATGTTTATTTCTGCTGAAAAACATGTGTTGACACTCTCTGCACACTGGGGTTAAGAGCTGAGTGTGTGGGCTCTTCTGAGCTTTGCAGTTACATAGGGATTCAGTTGTCTGAAAAAACGTGTTTATTTCGGGCTGAAAAACACGTTTTGAAAAGTGTACTGTAACTGCCCCATAACTTACATGGGGTTGACCAAACTTGCAGAAACATGTTTATTTCTGCTGAAAAACATGTGTTGACACTTTCTGCACACTGGGGTTAAGAGCTGTGTGTGTGGGCTCTTCTGAGCTTTGCAGTTACATAGGGATTCAGTTGTCTGAAAAAAGGCGTTTATTTCGGGCTGAAAAACACGTTTTGAAAAAAGTGCTGTTACTGCCCCATAACTTACATGGGGTCGACCAAACTTGCAGAAACATGTTTATTTCTGCTGAAAAACACGTTTTGACACTTTCTGCACACTGGGGTTAAGAGCAGAGTGTGTGGGCTCTTCTGAGCCTTGCAGTTACATAGGGATTCAGTTGTCTGAAAAAACGTGTTTATTTCGGGCTGAAAAACACGTTTTGAAAAAAGTGCTGTTACTGCCCCATAACTTACATGGGGTTGACCAAACTTGCAGAAACATGTTTATTTCTGCTGAAAAACATGTTTTGACACTTTCTGCACACTGGGGTTAAGAGCTGAGTGTGTGGGCTCTTCTGAGCTTTGCAGTTACATAGTGATTCAGTTGTCTGAAAAAAGGCGTTTATTTCGGGCTGAAAAACACGTTTTGAAAAAAGTGCTGTTACTGCCCCATAACTTACATGGGGTTGACCAAACTTGCAGAAACATGTTTATTTCTGCTGAAAAACACGTTTTGACACTTTCTGCACACTGGGGTTAAGAGCAGAGTGTGTGGGCTCTTCTGAGCCTTGCAGTTACATAGGGATTCAGTTGTCTGAAAAAACGCGTTTATTTCGGGCTGAAAAACACGTTTTGAAAAAAGTGCTGTTACTGCCCCATAACTTACATGGGGTTGACCAAACTTGCAGAAACATGTTTATTTCTGCTGAAAAACACGTTTTAACACTTTCTGCACACTGGGGTTAAGAGCAGAGTGTGTGGGCTCTTCTGAGCCTTGCAGTTACACAGGGATTCAGATGTCTGAAAAAACGTGTTTATTTCGGGCTGAAAAACACGTTTTGAAAAGTGTACTGTAACTGCCCCATAACTTACATGGGGTTGACCAAACTTGCAGAAACATGTTAATTTCTGCTGAAAAACATGTTTTAACACTTTCTGCACAGTGGGGTTAAGAGCTGAGTGTGTGGGCTCTTCTGAGCTTTGCAGTTACATAGGGATTCTGTTGTCTGAAAAAAGGCGTATATTTCGGGCTGAAAAACACGTTTTGAAAAAAGTGCTGTAACTGCCCCATAACTTACATGGGGTTGACCAAACTTGCAGAAACATGTTTATTTCTGCTGAAAAACATGTGTTGACACTTTCTTTACACTGGGGTTAAGAGCAGAGTGTGTGGGCTCTTCTGAGCTTTGCAGTTACATAGGGATTCAGTTGTCTGAAAAAAGGCGTTTATTTCGGGCTGAAAAACACGTTTTGAAAAAAGTGCTGTTACTGCCCCATAACTTACATGGGGTCGACCAAACTTGCAGAAACATGTTTATTTCTGCTGAAAAACACGTTTTGACACTTTCTGCACACTGGGGTTAAGAGCAGAGTGTGTGGGCTCTTCTGAGCCTTGCAGTTACATAGGGATTCAGTTGTCTGAAAAAACGTGTTTATTTCGGGCTGAAAAACACGTTTTGAAAAGTGTACTGTAACTGCCCCATAACTTACATGGGGTTGACCAAACTTGCAGAAACATGTTTATTTCTGCTGAAAAACATGTTTTAACACTTTCTGCACAGTAGGGTTAAGAGCTGAGTGTGTGGGCTCTTCTGAGCTTTGCAGTTACATAGGGATTCAGATGTCTGAAAAAAGGCGTTTATTTCGGGCTGAAAAACACGTTTTGAAAAAAGTGCTGTTACTGCCCCATAACTTACATGGGGTTGACCAAACTTGCAGAAACATGTTTATTTCTGCTGAAAAACACGTTTTGACACTTTCTGCACACTGGGGTTAAGAGCAGAGTGTGTGGGCTCTTCTGAACCTTGCAGTTACATAGGGATTCAGTTGTCTGAAAAAACGTGTTTATTTCGGGCTGAAAAACACGTTTTGAAAAAAGTGCTGTTACTGCCCCATAACTTACATGGGGTTGACCAAACTTGCAGAAACATGTTTATTTCTGCTGAAAAACATGTTTTGACACTTTCTGCACACTGGGGTTAAGAGCTGAGTGTGTGGGCTCTTCTGAGCTTTGCAGTTACTTAGTGATTCAGTTGTCTGAAAAAAGGCGTTTATTTCGGGCTGAAAAACACGTTTTGAAAAAAGTGCTGTTACTGCCCCATAACTTACATGGGGTTGACCAAACTTGCAGAAACATGTTTATTTCTGCTGAAAAACACGTTTTGACACTTTCTGCACACTGGGGTTAAGAGCAGAGTGTGTGGGCTCTTCTGAGCCTTGCAGTTACATAGGGATTCAGTTGTCTGAAAAAACGCGTTTATTTCGGGCTGAAAAACACGTTTTGAAAAAAGTGCTGTTACTGCCCCATAACTTACATGGGGTTGACCAAACTTGCAGAAACATGTTTATTTCTGCTGAAAAACACGTTTTAACACTTTCTGCACACTGGGGTTAAGAGCAGAGTGTGTGGGCTCTTCTGAGCCTTGCAGTTACATAGGGATTCAGTTGTCTGAAAAAACGTGTTTATTTCGGGCTGAAAAACACGTTTTGAAAAGTGTACTGTAACTGCCCCATAACTTACATGGGGTTGACCAAACTTGCAGAAACATGTTTATTTCTGCTGAAAAACATGTGTTGACACTTTCTGCACACTGGGGTTAAGAGCTGAGTGTGTGGGCTCTTCTGAGCTTTGCAGTTACATAGGGATTCAGTTGTCTGAAAAAACGCGTTTATTTCGGGCTGAAAAACACGTTTTGAAAAAAGTGCTGTAACTGCCCCATAACTTACATGGGGTTGACCAAACTTGCAGAAACATGTTTATTTCTGCTGAAAAACATGTGTTGACACTCTCTGCACACTGGGGTTAAGAGCTGAGTGTGTGGGCTCTTCTGAGCTTTGCAGTTACATAGGGATTTAGTTGTCTGAAAAAACGTGTTTATTTCGGGCTGAAAAACACGTTTTGAAAAGTGTACTGTAACTGCCCCATAACTTACATGGGGTTGACCAAACTTGCAGAAACATGTTTATTTCTGCTGAAAAACATGTGTTGACACTTTCTGCACACTGGGGTTAAGAGCTGAGTGTGTGGGCTCTTCTGAGCTTTGCAGTTACATAGGGATTCAGTTGTCTGAAAAAAGGCGTTTATTTCGGGCTGAAAAACACGTTTTGAAAAAAGTGCTGTTACTGCCCCATAACTTACATGGGGTCGACCAAACTTGCAGAAACATGTTTATTTCTGCTGAAAAACACGTTTTGACACTTTCTGCACACTGGGGTTAAGAGCAGAGTGTGTGGGCTCTTCTGAGCCTTGCAGTTACATAGGGATTCAGTTGTCTGAAAAAACGTGTTTATTTCGGGCTGAAAAACACGTTTTGAAAAGTGTACTGTAACTGCCCCATAACTTACATGGGGTTGACCAAACTTGCAGAAACATGTTTATTTCTGCTGAAAAACATGTTTTAACACTTTCTGCACAGTGGGGTTAAGAGCTGAGTGTGTGGGCTCTTCTGAGCTTTGCAGTTACATAGTGATTCAGTTGTCTGAAAAAAGGCGTTTATTTCGGGCTGAAAAACACGTTTTGAAAAAAGTGCTGTTACTGCCCCATAACTTACATGGGGTTGACCAAACTTGCAGAAACATGTTTATTTCTGCTGAAAAACACGTTTTGACACTTTCTGCACACTGGGGTTAAGAGCAGAGTGTGTGGGCTCTTCTGAGCCTTGCAGTTACATAGGGATTCAGTTGTCTGAAAAAACGCGTTTATTTCGGGCTGAAAAACAAGTTTTGAAAAAAGTGCTGTTACTGCCCCATAACTTACATGGGGTTGACCAAACTTGCAGAAACATGTTTATTTCTGCTGAAAAACACGTTTTAACACTTTCTGCACACTGGGGTTAAGAGCAGAGTGTGTGGGCTCTTCTGAGCCTTGCAGTTACATAGGGATTCAGATATCTGAAAAAACGTGTTTATTTCGGGCTGAAAAACACGTTTTGAAAAGTGTACTGTAACTGCCCCATAACTTACATGGGGTTGACCAAACTTGCAGAAACATGTTTATTTCTGCTGAAAAACATGTGTTGACACTTTCTGCACACTGGGGTTAAGAGCTGAGTGTGTGGGCTCTTCTGAGCTTTGCAGTTACATAGGGATTCAGTTGTCTGAAAAAACGCGTTTATTTCGGGCTGAAAAACACGTTTTGAAAAAAGTGCTGTAACTGCCCCATAACTTACATGGGGTTGACCAAACTTGCAGAAACATGTTTATTTCTGCTGAAAAACACGTTTTGACACTTTCTGCACACTGGGGTTAAGAGCAGAGTGTGTGGGCTCTTCTGAGCCTTGCAGTTACATAGGGATTCAGTTGTCTGAAAAAACGCGTTTATTTCGGGCTGAAAAACACGTTTTGAAAAAAGTGCTGTTACTGCCCCATAACTTACATGGGGTTGACCAAACTTGCAGAAACATGTTTATTTCTGCTGAAAAACACGTTTTAACACTTTCTGCACACTGGGGTTAAAAGCAGAGTGTGTGGGCTCTTCTGAGCCTTGCAGTTACATAGGGATTCAGTTGTCTGAAAAAACGTGTTTATTTCGGGCTGAAAAACACGTTTTGAAAAGTGTACTGTAACTGCCCCATAACTTACATGGGGTTGACCAAACTTGCAGAAACATGTTTATTTCTGCTGAAAAACATGTTTTGACACTTTCTGCACACTGGGGTTAAGAGCTGAGTGTGTGGGTTCTTCTGAGCTTTGCAGTTACATAGGGATTCAGTTGTCTGAAAAAAGGCGTTTATTTCGGGCTGAAAAACACGTTTTGAAAAGTGTACTGTAACTGCCCCATAACTTACATGGGGTTGACCAAACTTGCAGAAACATGTTTATTTCTGCTGAAAAACATGTGTTGACACTTTCTGCACACTGGGGTTAAGAGCTGAGTGTGTGGGCTCTTCTGAGCTTTGCAGTTACATAGGGATTCAGTTGTCTGAAAAAACGCGTTTATTTCGGGCTGAAAAACACGTTTTGAAAAAAGTGCTGTAACTGCCCCATAACTTACATGGGGTTGACCAAACTTGCAGAAACATGTTTATTTCTGCTGAAAAACACGTTTTAACACTTTCTGCACACTGGGGTTAAGAGCAGAGTGTGTGGGCTCTTCTGAGCCTTGCAGTTACATAGGGATTCAGTTGTCTGAAAAAACGTGTTTATTTCGGGCTGAAAAACACGTTTTGAAAAGTGTACTGTAACTGCCCCATAACTTACATGGGGTTGACCAAACTTGCAGAAACATGTTTATTTCTGCTGAAAAACATGTGTTGACACTTTCTGCACACTGGGGTTAAGAGCTGAGTGTGTGGGCTCTTCTGAGCTTTGCAGTTACATAGGGATTCAGTTGTCTGAAAAAACGCGTTTATTTCGGGCTGAAAAACACGTTTTGAAAAAAGTGCTGTAACTGCCCCATAACTTACATGGGGTTGACCAAACTTGCAGAAACATGTTTATTTCTGCTGAAAAACATGTGTTGACACTCTCTGCACACTGGGGTTAAGAGCTGAGTGTGTGGGCTCTTCTGAGCTTTGCAGTTACATAGGGATTCAGTTGTCTGAAAAAACGTGTTTATTTCGGGCTGAAAAACACGTTTTGAAAAGTGTACTGTAACTGCCCCATAACTTACATGGGGTTAACCAAACTTGCAGAAACATGTTTATTTCTGCTGAAAAACATGTGTTGACACTTTCTGCACACTGGGGTTAAGAGCTGTGTGTGTGGGCTCTTCTGAGCTTTGCAGTTACATAGGGATTCAGTTGTCTGAAAAAAGGCGTTTATTTCGAGCTGAAAAACACGTTTTGAAAAAAGTGCTGTTACTGCCCCATAACTTACATGGGGTCGACCAAACTTGCAGAAACATGTTTATTTCTGCTGAAAAACACGTTTTGACACTTTCTGCACACTGGGGTTAAGAGCAGAGTGTGTGGGCTCTTCTGAGCCTTGCAGTTACATAGGGATTCAGTTGTCTGAAAAAACGTGTTTATTTCGGGCTGAAAAACACGTTTTGAAAAAAGTGCTGTTACTGCCCCATAACTTACATGGGGTTGACCAAACTTGCAGAAACATGTTTATTTCTGCTGAAAAACATGTTTTGACACTTTCTGCACACTGGGGTTAAGAGCTGAGTGTGTGGGCTCTTCTGAGCTTTGCAGTTACATAGTGATTCAGTTGTCTGAAAAAAGGCGTTTATTTCGGGCTGAAAAACACGTTTTGAAAAAAGTGCTGTTACTGCCCCATAACTTACATGGGGTTGATCAAACTTGCAGAAACATGTTTATTTCTGCTGAAAAACACGTTTTGACACTTTCTGCACACTGGGGTTAAGAGCAGAGTGTGTGGGCTCTTCTGAGCCTTGCAGTTACATAGGGATTCAGTTGTCTGAAAAAACGCGTTTATTTCGGGCTGAAAAACACGTTTTGAAAAAAGTGCTGTTACTGCCCCATAACTTACATGGGGTTGACCAAACTTGCAGAAACATGTTTATTTCTGCTGAAAAACACGTTTTAACACTTTCTGCACACTGGGGTTAAGAGCAGAGTGTGTGGGCTCTTCTGAGCCTTGCAGTTACACAGGGATTCAGATGTCTGAAAAAACGTGTTTATTTCGGGCTGAAAAACACGTTTTGAAAAGTGTACTGTAACTGCCCCATAACTTACATGGGGTTGACCAAACTTGCAGAAACATGTTAATTTCTGCTGAAAAACATGTGTTGACACTTTCTGCACACTGGGGTTAAGAGCTGAGTGTGTGGGCTCTTCTGAGCTTTGCAGTTACATAGGGATTCAGTTGTCTGAAAAAACGCGTTTATTTCGGGCTGAAAAACACGTTTTGAAAAAAGTGCTGTAACTGCCCCATAACTTACATGGGGTTGACCAAACTTGCAGAAACATGTTTATTTCTGCTGAAAAACATGTGTTGACACTCTCTGCACACTGGGGTTAAGAGCTGAGTGTGTGGGCTCTTCTGAGCTTTGCAGTTACATAGGGATTCAGTTGTCTGAAAAAACGCGTTTATTTCGGGCTGAAAAACACGTTTTGAAAAAAGTGCTGTTACTGCCCCATAACTTACATGGGGTCGACCAAACTTGCAGAAACATGTTTATTTCTGCTGAAAAACACGTTTTGACACTTTCTGCACACTGGGGTTAAGAGCAGAGTGTGTGGGCTCTTCTGAGCCTTGCAGTTACATAGGGATTCAGTTGGCTGAAAAAACGTGTTTATTTCGGGCTGAAAAACACGTTTTGAAAAGTGTACTGTAACTGCCCCATAACTTACATGGGGTTGACCAAACTTGCAGAAACATGTTTATTTCTGCTGAAAAACATGTTTTAACACTTTCTGCACAGTGGGGTTAAGAGCTGAGTGTGTGGGCTCTTCTGAGCTTTGCAGTTACATAGGGATTCAGATGTCTGAAAAAAGGCGTTTATTTCGGGCTGAAAAACACGTTTTGAAAAAAGTGCTGTTACTGCCCCATAACTTACATGGGGTTGACCAAACTTGCAGAAACATGTTTATTTCTGCTGAAAAACACGTTTTGACACTTTCTGCACACTGGGGTTAAGAGCAGAGTGTGTGGGCTCTTCTGAACCTTGCAGTTACATAGGGATTCAGTTGTCTGAAAAAACGTGTTTATTTCGGGCTGAAAAACACGTTTTGAAAAAAGTGCTGTAACTGCCCCATAACTTACATGGGGTTGACCAAACTTGCAGAAACATGTTTATTTCTGCTGAAAAACACGTTTTGACACTTTCTGCACGCTGGGGTTAAGAGCAGAGTGTGTGGGCTCTTCTGAGCCTTGCAGTTACATAGGGATTCAGTTGTCTGAAAAAACGCGTTTATTTCGGTCTGAAAAACACGTTTTGAAAAAAGTGCTGTTAATGCCCCATAACTTACATGGGGTTGGCCAAACTTGCAGAAACATGTTTATTTCTGCTGAAAAACACGTTTTAACACTTTCTGCACACTGGGGTTAAGAGCAGAGTGTGTGGGCTCTTCTGAGCCTTGCAGTTACATAGGGATTCAGATGTCTGAAAAAACGTGTTTATTTCGGGCTGAAAAACACGTTTTGAAAAGTGTACTGTAACTGCCCCATAACTTACATGGGGTTGACCAAACTTGCAGAAACATGTTTATTTCTGCTGAAAAACATGTGTTGACACTTTCTGCACACTGGGGTTAAGAGCTGAGTGTGTGGGCTCTTCTGAGCTTTGCAGTTACATAGGGATTCAGTTGTCTGAAAAAACGCGTTTATTTGGGCTGAAAAACACGTTTTGAAAAAAGTGCTGTAACTGCCCCATAACTTACATGGGGTTGACCAAACTTGCAGAAACATGTTTATTTCTGCTGAAAAACATGTGTTGACACTCTCTGCACACTGGGGTTAAGAGCTGAGTGTGTGGGCTCTTCTGAGCTTTGCAGTTACATAGGGATTCAGTTGTCTGAAAAAACGTGTTTATTTCGGGCTGAAAAACACGTTTTGAAAAGTGTACTGTAACTGCCCCATAACTTACATGGGGTTGACCAAACTTGCAGAAACATGTTTATTTCTGCTGAAAAACATGTGTTGACACTTTCTGCACACTGGGGTTAAGAGCTGTGTGTGTGGGCTCTTCTGAGCTTTGCAGTTACATAGGGATTCAGTTGTCTGAAAAAAGGCGTTTATTTCGGGCTGAAAAACACGTTTTGAAAAAAGTGCTGTTACTGCCCCATAACTTACATGGGGTCGACCAAACTTGCAGAAACATGTTTATTTCTGCTGAAAAACACGTTTTGACACTTTCTGCACACTGGGGTTAAGAGCAGAGTGTGTGGGCTCTTCTGAGCCTTGCAGTTACATAGGGATTCAGTTGTCTGAAAAAACGTGTTTATTTCGGGCTGAAAAACACGTTTTGAAAAAAGTGCTGTTACTGCCCCATAACTTACATGGGGTTGACCAAACTTGCAGAAACATGTTTATTTCTGCTGAAAAACATGTTTTGACACTTTCTGCACACTGGGGTTAAGAGCTGAGTGTGTGGGCTCTTCTGAGCTTTGCAGTTACATAGTGATTCAGTTGTCTGAAAAAAGGCGTTTATTTCGGGCTGAAAAACACGTTTTGAAAAAAGTGCTGTTACTGCCCCATAACTTACATGGGGTTGATCAAACTTGCAGAAACATGTTTATTTCTGCTGAAAAACACGTTTTGACACTTTCTGCACACTGGGGTTAAGAGCAGAGTGTGTGGGCTCTTCTGAGCCTTGCAGTTACATAGGGATTCAGTTGTCTGAAAAAACGCGTTTATTTCGGGCTGAAAAACACGTTTTGAAAAAAGTGCTGTTACTGCCCCATAACTTACATGGGGTTGACCAAACTTGCAGAAACATGTTTATTTCTGCTGAAAAACACGTTTTAACACTTTCTGCACACTGGGGTTAAGAGCAGAGTGTGTGGGCTCTTCTGAGCCTTGCAGTTACACAGGGATTCAGATGTCTGAAAAAACGTGTTTATTTCGGGCTGAAAAACACGTTTTGAAAAGTGTACTGTAACTGCCCCATAACTTACATGGGGTTGACCAAACTTGCAGAAACATGTTAATTTCTGCTGAAAAACATGTGTTGACACTTTCTGCACACTGGGGTTAAGAGCTGAGTGTGTGGGCTCTTCTGAGCTTTGCAGTTACATAGGGATTCAGTTGTCTGAAAAAACGCGTTTATTTCGGGCTGAAAAACACGTTTTGAAAAAAGTGCTGTAACTGCCCCATAACTTACATGGGGTTGACCAAACTTGCAGAAACATGTTTATTTCTGCTGAAAAACATGTGTTGACACTCTCTGCACACTGGGGTTAAGAGCTGAGTGTGTGGGCTCTTCTGAGCTTTGCAGTTACATAGGGATTCAGTTGTCTGAAAAAACGCGTTTATTTCGGGCTGAAAAACACGTTTTGAAAAAAGTGCTGTTACTGCCCCATAACTTACATGGGGTCGACCAAACTTGCAGAAACATGTTTATTTCTGCTGAAAAACACGTTTTGACACTTTCTGCACACTGGGGTTAAGAGCAGAGTGTGTGGGCTCTTCTGAGCCTTGCAGTTACATAGGGATTCAGTTGGCTGAAAAAACGTGTTTATTTCGGGCTGAAAAACACGTTTTGAAAAGTGTACTGTAACTGCCCCATAACTTACATGGGGTTGACCAAACTTGCAGAAACATGTTTATTTCTGCTGAAAAACATGTTTTAACACTTTCTGCACAGTGGGGTTAAGAGCTGAGTGTGTGGGCTCTTCTGAGCTTTGCAGTTACATAGGGATTCAGATGTCTGAAAAAAGGCGTTTATTTCGGGCTGAAAAACACGTTTTGAAAAAAGTGCTGTTACTGCCCCATAACTTACATGGGGTTGACCAAACTTGCAGAAACATGTTTATTTCTGCTGAAAAACACGTTTTGACACTTTCTGCACACTGGGGTTAAGAGCAGAGTGTGTGGGCTCTTCTGAACCTTGCAGTTACATAGGGATTCAGTTGTCTGAAAAAACGTGTTTATTTCGGGCTGAAAAACACGTTTTGAAAAAAGTGCTGTAACTGCCCCATAACTTACATGGGGTTGACCAAACTTGCAGAAACATGTTTATTTCTGCTGAAAAACACGTTTTGACACTTTCTGCACGCTGGGGTTAAGAGCAGAGTGTGTGGGCTCTTCTGAGCCTTGCAGTTACATAGGGATTCAGTTGTCTGAAAAAACGCGTTTATTTCGGTCTGAAAAACACGTTTTGAAAAAAGTGCTGTTAATGCCCCATAACTTACATGGGGTTGGCCAAACTTGCAGAAACATGTTTATTTCTGCTGAAAAACACGTTTTAACACTTTCTGCACACTGGGGTTAAGAGCAGAGTGTGTGGGCTCTTCTGAGCCTTGCAGTTACATAGGGATTCAGATGTCTGAAAAAACGTGTTTATTTCGGGCTGAAAAACACGTTTTGAAAAGTGTACTGTAACTGCCCCATAACTTACATGGGGTTGACCAAACTTGCAGAAACATGTTTATTTCTGCTGAAAAACATGTGTTGACACTTTCTGCACACTGGGGTTAAGAGCTGAGTGTGTGGGCTCTTCTGAGCTTTGCAGTTACATAGGGATTCAGTTGTCTGAAAAAACGCGTTTATTTGGGCTGAAAAACACGTTTTGAAAAAAGTGCTGTAACTGCCCCATAACTTACATGGGGTTGACCAAACTTGCAGAAACATGTTTATTTCTGCTGAAAAACATGTGTTGACACTCTCTGCACACTGGGGTTAAGAGCTGAGTGTGTGGGCTCTTCTGAGCTTTGCAGTTACATAGGGATTCAGTTGTCTGAAAGAACGCGTTTATTTCGGGCTGAAAAACACGTTTTGAAAAAAGTGCTGTTACTGCCCCATAACTTACATGGGGTCGACCAAACTTGCAGAAACATGTTTATTTCTGCTGAAAAACATGTGTTGACACTCTCTGCACACTGGGGTTAAGAGCAGAGTGTGTGGGCTCTTCTGAGCCTTGCAGTTACATAGGGATTCAGTTGTCTGAAAAAACGTGTTTATTTCGGGCTGAAAAACACGTTTTGAAAAGTGTACTGTAACTGCCCCATAACTTACATGGGGTTGACCAAACTTGCAGAAACATGTTTATTTCTGCTGAAAAACATGTTTTAACACTTTCTGCACAGTGGGGTTAAGAGCTGAGTGTGTGGGCTCTTCTGAGCTTTGCAGTTACATAGGGATTCAGATGTCTGAAAAAAGGCGTTTATTTCGGGCTGAAAAACACGTTTTGAAAAAAGTGCTGTTACTGCCCCATAACTTACATGGGGTTGACCAAACTTGCAGAAACATGTTTATTTCTGCTGAAAAACACGTTTTGACACTTTCTGCACACTGGGGTTAAGAGCAGAGTGTGTGGGCTCTTCTGAACCTTGCAGTTACATAGGGATTCAGTTGTCTGAAAAAACGTGTTTATTTCGGGCTGAAAAACACGTTTTGAAAAAAGTGCTGTTACTGCCCCATAACTTACATGGGGTTGACCAAACTTCCAGAAACATGTTTATTTCTGCTGAAAAACACGTTTTGACACTTTCTGCACACTGGGGTTAAGAGCAGAGTGTGTGGGCTCTTCTGAGCCTTGCAGTTACATAGGGATTCAGTTGTCTGAAAAAATGTGTTTATTTCGGGCTGAAAAACACGTTTTGAAAAGTGTACTGTAACTGCCCCATAACTTACATGGGGTTGACCAAACTTGCAGAAACATGTTTATTTCTGCTGAAAAACATGTTTTAACACTTTCTGCACAGTGGGGTTAAGAGCTGAGTGTGTGGGCTCTTCTGAGCTTTGCAGTTACATAGGGATTCAGTTGTCTGAAAAAAGGCGTTTATTTCGGGCTGAAAAACACGTTTTGAAAAAAGTGCTGTAACTGCCCCATAACTTACATGGGGTTGACCAAACTTGCAGAAACATGTTTATTTCTGCTGAAAAACACGTTTTAACACTTTCTGCACACTGGGGTTAAGAGCAGAGTGTGTGGGCTCTTCTGAGCCTTGCAGTTACATAGGGATTCAGTTGTCTGAAAAAACGTGTTTATTTCGGGCTGAAAAACACGTTTTGAAAAGTGTACTGTAACTGCCCCATAACTTACATGGGGTTGACCAAACTTGCAGAAACATGTTTATTTCTGCTGAAAAACATGTGTTGACACTTTCTGCACACTGGGGTTAAGAGCTGAGTGCGTGGGCTCTCCTGAGCTTTGCAGTTACATAGGGATTCAGTTGTCTGAAAAAACGCGTTTATTTCGGGCTGAAAAACACGTTTTGAAAAAAGTGCTGTAACTGCCCCATAACTTACATGGGGTTGACCAAACTTGCAGAAACATGTTTATTTCTGCTGAAAAACATGTGTTGACACTCTCTGCACACTGGGGTTAAGAGCTGAGTGTGTGGGCTCTTCTGAGCTTTGCAGTTACATAGGGATTCAGTTGTCTGAAAAAACGTGTTTATTTCGGGCTGAAAAACACGTTTTGAAAAGCGTACTGTAACTGCCCCATAACTTACATGGGGTTGACCAAACTTGCAGAAACATGTTTATTTCTGCTGAAAAACATGTGTTGACACTTTCTGCACACTGGGGTTAAGAGCTGAGTGTGTGGGCTCTTCTGAGCTTTGCAGTTACATAGGGATTCAGTTGTCTGAAAAAAGGCGTTTATTTCGGGCTGAAAAACACGTTTTGAAAAAAGTGCTGTTACTGCCCCATAACTTACATGGGGTCGACCAAACTTGCAGAAACATGTTTATTTCTGCTGAAAAACATGTGTTGACACTCTCTGCACACTGGGGTTAAGAGCAGAGTGTGTGGGCTCTTCTGAGCCTTGCAGTTACATAGGGATTCAGTTGTCTGAAAAAACGTGTTTATTTCGGGCTGAAAAACACGTTTTGAAAAGTGTACTGTAACTGCCCCATAACTTACATGGGGTTGACCAAACTTGCAGAAACATGTTTATTTCTGCTGAAAAACATGTTTTAACACTTTCTGCACAGTGGGGTTAAGAGCTGAGTGTGTGGGCTCTTCTGAGCTTTGCAGTTACATAGGGATTCAGATGTCTGAAAAAAGGCGTTTATTTCGGGCTGAAAAACACGTTTTGAAAAAAGTGCTGTTACTGCCCCATAACTTACATGGGGTTGACCAAACTTGCAGAAACATGTTTATTTCTGCTGAAAAACACGTTTTGACACTTTCTGCACACTGGGGTTAAGAGCAGAGTGTGTGGGCTCTTCTGAACCTTGCAGTTACATAGGGATTCAGTTGTCTGAAAAAACGTGTTTATTTCGGGCTGAAAAACACGTTTTGAAAAAAGTGCTGTTACTGCCCCATAACTTACATGGGGTTGACCAAACTTCCAGAAACATGTTTATTTCTGCTGAAAAACACGTTTTGACACTTTCTGCACACTGGGGTTAAGAGCAGAGTGTGTGGGCTCTTCTGAGCCTTGCAGTTACATAGGGATTCAGTTGTCTGAAAAAATGTGTTTATTTCGGGCTGAAAAACACGTTTTGAAAAGTGTACTGTAACTGCCCCATAACTTACATGGGGTTGACCAAACTTGCAGAAACATGTTTATTTCTGCTGAAAAACATGTTTTAACACTTTCTGCACAGTGGGGTTAAGAGCTGAGTGTGTGGGCTCTTCTGAGCTTTGCAGTTACATAGGGATTCAGTTGTCTGAAAAAAGGCGTTTATTTCGGGCTGAAAAACACGTTTTGAAAAAAGTGCTGTAACTGCCCCATAACTTACATGGGGTTGACCAAACTTGCAGAAACATGTTTATTTCTGCTGAAAAACACGTTTTAACACTTTCTGCACACTGGGGTTAAGAGCAGAGTGTGTGGGCTCTTCTGAGCCTTGCAGTTACATAGGGATTCAGTTGTCTGAAAAAACGTGTTTATTTCGGGCTGAAAAACACGTTTTGAAAAGTGTACTGTAACTGCCCCATAACTTACATGGGGTTGACCAAACTTGCAGAAACATGTTTATTTCTGCTGAAAAACATGTGTTGACACTTTCTGCACACTGGGGTTAAGAGCTGAGTGCGTGGGCTCTCCTGAGCTTTGCAGTTACATAGGGATTCAGTTGTCTGAAAAAACGCGTTTATTGCGGGCTGAAAAACACGTTTTGAAAAAAGTGCTGTAACTGCCCCATAACTTACATGGGGTTGACCAAACTTGCAGAAACATGTTTATTTCTGCTGAAAAACATGTGTTGACACTCTCTGCACACTGGGGTTAAGAGCTGAGTGTGTGGGCTCTTCTGAGCTTTGCAGTTACATAGGGATTCAGTTGTCTGAAAAAACGTGTTTATTTCGGGCTGAAAAACACGTTTTGAAAAGCGTACTGTAACTGCCCCATAACTTACATGGGGTTGACCAAACTTGCAGAAACATGTTTATTTCTGCTGAAAAACATGTGTTGACACTTTCTGCACACTGGGGTTAAGAGCTGAGTGTGTGGGCTCTTCTGAGCTTTGCAGTTACATAGGGATTCAGTTGTCTGAAAAAAGGCGTTTATTTCGGGCTGAAAAACACGTTTTGAAAAAAGTGCTGTTACTGCCCCATAACTTACATGGGGTCGACCAAACTTGCAGAAACATGTTTATTTCTGCTGAAAAACACGTTTTGACACTTTCTGCACACTGGGGTTAAGAGCAGAGTGTGTGGGCTCTTCTGAGCCTTGCAGTTACATAGGGATTCAGTTGTCTGAAAAAACGTGTTTATTTCGGGCTGAAAAACACGTTTTGAAAAGTGTACTGTAACTGCCCCATAACTTACATGGGGTTGACCAAACTTGCAGAAACATGTTTATTTCTGCTGAAAAACACGTTTTGACACTTTCTGCACACTGGGGTTAAGAGCAGAGTGTGTGGGCTCTTCTGAACCTTGCAGTTACATAGGGATTCAGTTGTCTGAAAAAACGTGTTTATTTCGGGCTGAAAAACACGTTTTGAAAAAAGTGCTGTTACTGCCCCATAACTTACATGGGGTTGACCAAACTTGCAGAAACATGTTTATTTCTGCTGAAAAACATGTTTTGACACTTTCTGCACACTGGGGTTAAGAGCTGAGTGTGTGGGCTCTTCTGAGCTTTGCAGTTACATAGTGATTCAGTTGTCTGAAAAAAGGCGTTTATTTCGGGCTGAAAAACACGTTTTGAAAAAAGTGCTGTTACTGCCCCATAACTTACATGGGGTTGACCAAACTTGCAGAAACATGTTTATTTCTGCTGAAAAACACGTTTTGACACTTTCTGCACACTGGGGTTAAGAGCAGAGTGTGTGGGCTCTTCTGAGCCTTGCAGTTACATAGGGATTCAGTTGTCTGAAAAAACGCGTTTATTTCGGGCTGAAAAACACGTTTTGAAAAAAGTGCTGTTACTGCCCCATAACTTACATGGGGTTGACCAAACTTGCAGAAACATGTTTATTTCTGCTGAAAAACACGTTTTGACACTTTCTGCACACTGGGGTTAAGAGCAGAGTGTGTGGGCTCTTCTGAGCCTTGCAGTTACACAGGGATTCAGATGTCTGAAAAAACGTGTTTATTTCGGGCTGAAAAACACGTTTTGAAAAGTGTACTGTAACTGCCCCATAACTTACATGGGGTTGACCAAACTTGCAGAAACATGTTTATTTCTGCTGAAAAACATGTGTTGACACTTTCTGCACACTGGGGTTAAGAGCTGAGTGTGTGGGCTCTTCTGAGCTTTGCAGTTACATAGGGATTCAGTTGTCTGAAAAAACGCGTTTATTTCGGGCTGAAAAACACGTTTTGAAAAAAGTGCTGTAACTGCCCCATAACTTACATGGGGTTGACCAAACTTGCAGAAACATGTTTATTTCTGCTGAAAAACATGTGTTGACACTCTCTGCACACTGGGGTTAAGAGCTGAGTGTGTGGGCTCTTCTGAGCTTTGCAGTTACATAGGGATTCAGTTGTCTGAAAAAACGCGTTTATTTCGGGCTGAAAAACACGTTTTGAAAAAAGTGCTGTTACTGCCCCATAACTTACATGGGGTCGACCAAACTTGCAGAAACATGTTTATTTCTGCTGAAAAACACGTTTTGACACTTTCTGCACACTGGGGTTAAGAGCAGAGTGTGTGGGCTCTTCTGAGCCTTGCAGTTACATAGGGATTCAGTTGTCTGAAAAAACGTGTTTATTTCGGGCTGAAAAACACGTTTTGAAAAGTGTACTGTAACTGCCCCATAACTTACATGGGGTTGACCAAACTTGCAGAAACATGTTTATTTCTGCTGAAAAACATGTTTTAACACTTTCTGCACAGTGGGGTTAAGAGCTGAGTGTGTGGGCTCTTCTGAGCTTTGCAGTTACATAGGGATTCAGATGTCTGAAAAAAGGCGTTTATTTCGGGCTGAAAAACACGTTTTGAAAAAAGTGCTGTTACTGCCCCATAACTTACATGGGGTTGACCAAACTTGCAGAAACATGTTTATTTCTGCTGAAAAACACGTTTTGACACTTTCTGCACACTGGGGTTAAGAGCAGAGTGTGTGGGCTCTTCTGAACCTTGCAGTTACATAGGGATTCAGTTGTCTGAAAAAACGTGTTTATTTCGGGCTGAAAAACACGTTTTGAAAAAAGTGCTGTTACTGCCCCATAACTTACATGGGGTTGACCAAACTTGCAGAAACATGTTTATTTCTGCTGAAAAACATGTTTTGACACTTTCTGCACACTGGGGTTAAGAGCTGAGTGTGTGGGCTCTTCTGAGCTTTGCAGTTACATAGTGATTCAGTTGTCTGAAAAAAGGCGTTTATTTCGGGCTGAAAAACACGTTTTGAAAAAAGTGCTGTTACTGCCCCATAACTTACATGGGGTTGACCAAACTTGCAGAAACATGTTTATTTCTGCTGAAAAACACGTTTTGACACTTTCTGCACGCTGGGGTTAAGAGCAGAGTGTGTGGGCTCTTCTGAGCCTTGCAGTTACATAGGGATTCAGTTGTCTGAAAAAACGCGTTTATTTCGGGCTGAAAAACACGTTTTGAAAAAAGTGCTGTTACTGCCCCATAACTTACATGGGGTTGACCAAACTTGCAGAAACATGTTTATTTCTGCTGAAAAACACGTTTTAACACTTTCTGCACACTGGGGTTAAGAGCAGAGTGTGTGGGCTCTTCTGAGCCTTGCAGTTACATAGGGATTCAAATGTCTGAAAAAACGTGTTTATTTCGGGCTGAAAAACACGTTTTGAAAAGTGTACTGTAACTGCCCCATAACTTACATGGGGTTGACCAAACTTGCAGAAACATGTTTATTTCTGCTGAAAAACATGTGTTGACACTTTCTGCACACTGGGGTTAAGAGCTGAGTGTGTGGGCTCTTCTGAGCTTTGCAGTTACATAGGGATTCAGTTGTCTGAAAAAACGCGTTTATTTGGGCTGAAAAACACGTTTTGAAAAAAGTGCTGTAACTGCCCCATAACTTACATGGGGTTGACCAAACTTGCAGAAACATGTTTATTTCTGCTGAAAAACATGTGTTGACACTCTCTGCACACTGGGGTTAAGAGCTGAGTGTGTGGGCTCTTCTGAGCTTTGCAGTTACATAGGGATTCAGTTGTCTGAAAAAACGCGTTTATTTCGGGCTGAAAAACACGTTTTGAAAAAAGTGCTGTAACTGCCCCATAACTTACATGGGGTTGACCAAACTTGCAGAAACATGTTTATTTCTGCTGAAAAACACGTTTTAACACTTTCTGCACACTGGGGTTAAGAGCAGAGTGTGTGGGCTCTTCTGAGCCTTGCAGTTACATAGGGATTCAGTTGTCTGAAAAAACGTGTTTATTTCGGGCTGAAAAACACGTTTTGAAAAGTGTACTGTAACTGCCCCATAACTTACATGGGGTTGACCAAACTTGCAGAAACATGTTTATTTCTGCTGAAAAACATGTGTTGACACTTTCTGCACACTGGGGTTAAGAGCTGAGTGTGTGGGCTCTTCTGAGCTTTGCAGTTACATAGGGATTCAGTTGTCTGAAAAAACGCGTTTATTTCGGGCTGAAAAACACGTTTTGAAAAAAGTGCTGTAACTGCCCCATAACTTACATGGGGTTGACCAAACTTGCAGAAACATGTTTATTTCTGCTGAAAAACATGTGTTGACACTCTCTGCACACTGGGGTTAAGAGCTGAGTGTGTGGGCTCTTCTGAGCTTTGCAGTTACATAGGGATTCAGTTGTCTGAAAAAACGTGTTTATTTCGGGCTGAAAAACACGTTTTGAAAAGTGTACTGTAACTGCCCCATAACTTACATGGGGTTGACCAAACTTGCAGAAACATGTTTATTTCTGCTGAAAAACATGTGTTGACACTTTCTGCACACTGGGGTTAAGAGCTGAGTGTGTGGGCTCTTCTGAGCTTTGCAGTTACATAGGGATTCAGTTGTCTGAAAAAAGGCGTTTATTTCGGGCTGAAAAACACGTTTTGAAAAAAGTGCTGTTACTGCCCCATAACTTACATGGGGTCGACCAAACTTGCAGAAACATGTTTATTTCTGCTGAAAAACACGTTTTGACACTTTCTGCACACTGGGGTTAAGAGCAGAGTGTGTGGGCTCTTCTGAGCCTTGCAGTTACATAGGGATTCAGTTGTCTGAAAAAACGTGTTTATTTCGGGCTGAAAAACACGTTTTGAAAAGTGTACTGTAACTGCCCCATAACTTACATGGGGTTGACCAAACTTGCAGAAACATGTTTATTTCTGCTGAAAAACACGTTTTGACACTTTCTGCACACTGGGGTTAAGAGCAGAGTGTGTGGGCTCTTCTGAACCTTGCAGTTACATAGGGATTCAGTTGTCTGAAAAAACGTGTTTATTTCGGGCTGAAAAACACGTTTTGAAAAAAGTGCTGTTACTGCCCCATAACTTACATGGGGTTGACCAAACTTGCAGAAACATGTTTATTTCTGCTGAAAAACATGTTTTGACACTTTCTGCACACTGGGGTTAAGAGCTGAGTGTGTGGGCTCTTCTGAGCTTTGCAGTTACATAGTGATTCAGTTGTCTGAAAAAAGGCGTTTATTTCGGGCTGAAAAACACGTTTTGAAAAAAGTGCTGTTACTGCCCCATAACTTACATGGGGTTGACCAAACTTGCAGAAACATGTTTATTTCTGCTGAAAAACACGTTTTGACACTTTCTGCACACTGGGGTTAAGAGCAGAGTGTGTGGGCTCTTCTGAGCCTTGCAGTTACATAGGGATTCAGTTGTCTGAAAAAACGCGTTTATTTCGGGCTGAAAAACACGTTTTGAAAAAAGTGCTGTTACTGCCCCATAACTTACATGGGGTTGACCAAACTTGCAGAAACATGTTTATTTCTGCTGAAAAACACGTTTTGACACTTTCTGCACACTGGGGTTAAGAGCAGAGTGTGTGGGCTCTTCTGAGCCTTGCAGTTACACAGGGATTCAGATGTCTGAAAAAACGTGTTTATTTCGGGCTGAAAAACACGTTTTGAAAAGTGTACTGTAACTGCCCCATAACTTACATGGGGTTGACCAAACTTGCAGAAACATGTTTATTTCTGCTGAAAAACATGTGTTGACACTTTCTGCACACTGGGGTTAAGAGCTGAGTGTGTGGGCTCTTCTGAGCTTTGCAGTTACATAGGGATTCAGTTGTCTGAAAAAACGCGTTTATTTCGGGCTGAAAAACACGTTTTGAAAAAAGTGCTGTAACTGCCCCATAACTTACATGGGGTTGACCAAACTTGCAGAAACATGTTTATTTCTGCTGAAAAACATGTGTTGACACTCTCTGCACACTGGGGTTAAGAGCTGAGTGTGTGGGCTCTTCTGAGCTTTGCAGTTACATAGGGATTCAGTTGTCTGAAAAAACGCGTTTATTTCGGGCTGAAAAACACGTTTTGAAAAAAGTGCTGTTACTGCCCCATAACTTACATGGGGTCGACCAAACTTGCAGAAACATGTTTATTTCTGCTGAAAAACACGTTTTGACACTTTCTGCACACTGGGGTTAAGAGCAGAGTGTGTGGGCTCTTCTGAGCCTTGCAGTTACATAGGGATTCAGTTGTCTGAAAAAACGTGTTTATTTCGGGCTGAAAAACACGTTTTGAAAAGTGTACTGTAACTGCCCCATAACTTACATGGGGTTGACCAAACTTGCAGAAACATGTTTATTTCTGCTGAAAAACATGTTTTAACACTTTCTGCACAGTGGGGTTAAGAGCTGAGTGTGTGGGCTCTTCTGAGCTTTGCAGTTACATAGGGATTCAGATGTCTGAAAAAAGGCGTTTATTTCGGGCTGAAAAACACGTTTTGAAAAAAGTGCTGTTACTGCCCCATAACTTACATGGGGTTGACCAAACTTGCAGAAACATGTTTATTTCTGCTGAAAAACACGTTTTGACACTTTCTGCACACTGGGGTTAAGAGCAGAGTGTGTGGGCTCTTCTGAACCTTGCAGTTACATAGGGATTCAGTTGTCTGAAAAAACGTGTTTATTTCGGGCTGAAAAACACGTTTTGAAAAAAGTGCTGTTACTGCCCCATAACTTACATGGGGTTGACCAAACTTGCAGAAACATGTTTATTTCTGCTGAAAAACATGTTTTGACACTTTCTGCACACTGGGGTTAAGAGCTGAGTGTGTGGGCTCTTCTGAGCTTTGCAGTTACATAGTGATTCAGTTGTCTGAAAAAAGGCGTTTATTTCTGGCTGAAAAACACGTTTTGAAAAAAGTGCTGTTACTGCCCCATAACTTACATGGGGTTGACCAAACTTGCAGAAACATGTTTATTTCTGCTGAAAAACACGTTTTGACACTTTCTGCACGCTGGGGTTAAGAGCAGAGTGTGTGGGCTCTTCTGAGCCTTGCAGTTACATAGGGATTCAGTTGTCTGAAAAAACGCGTTTATTTCGGGCTGAAAAACACGTTTTGAAAAAAGTGCTGTTACTGCCCCATAACTTACATGGGGTTGACCAAACTTGCAGAAACATGTTTATTTCTGCTGAAAAACACGTTTTAACACTTTCTGCACACTGGGGTTAAGAGCAGAGTGTGTGGGCTCTTCTGAGCCTTGCAGTTACATAGGGATTCAAATGTCTGAAAAAACGTGTTTATTTCGGGCTGAAAAACACGTTTTGAAAAGTGTACTGTAACTGCCCCATAACTTACATGGGGTTGACCAAACTTGCAGAAACATGTTTATTTCTGCTGAAAAACATGTGTTGACACTTTCTGCACACTGGGGTTAAGAGCTGAGTGTGTGGGCTCTTCTGAGCTTTGCAGTTACATAGGGATTCAGTTGTCTGAAAAAACGCGTTTATTTGGGCTGAAAAACACGTTTTGAAAAAAGTGCTGTAACTGCCCCATAACTTACATGGGGTTGACCAAACTTGCAGAAACATGTTTATTTCTGCTGAAAAACATGTGTTGACACTCTCTGCACACTGGGGTTAAGAGCTGAGTGTGTGGGCTCTTCTGAGCTTTGCAGTTACATAGGGATTCAGTTGTCTGAAAAAACGCGTTTATTTCGGGCTGAAAAACACGTTTTGAAAAAAGTGCTGTTACTGCCCCATAACTTACATGGGGTCGACCAAACTTGCAGAAACATGTTTATTTCTGCTGAAAAACACGTTTTGACACTTTCTGCACACTGGGGTTAAGAGCAGAGTGTGTGGGCTCTTCTGAGCCTTGCAGTTACATAGGGATTCAGTTGTCTGAAAAAACGTGTTTATTTCGGGCTGAAAAACACGTTTTGAAAAGTGTACTGTAACTGCCCCATAACTTACATGGGGTTGACCAAACTTGCAGAAACATGTTTATTTCTGCTGAAAAACATGTTTTAACACTTTCTGCACAGTGGGGTTAAGAGCTGAGTGTGTGGGCTCTTCTGAGCTTTGCAGTTACATAGGGATTCAGTTGTCTGAAAAAAGGCGTTTATTTCGGGCTGAAAAACACGTTTTGAAAAGTGTACTGTAACTGCCCCATAACTTACATGGGGTTGACCAAACTTGCAGAAACATGTTTATTTCTGCTGAAAAACATGTGTTGACACTTTCTGCACACTGGGGTTAAGAGCTGAGTGTGTGGGCTCTTCTGAGCTTTGCAGTTACATAGGGATTCAGTTGTCTGAAAAAACGCGTTTATTTCGGGCTGAAAAACACGTTTTGAAAAAAGTGCTGTAACTGCCCCATAACTTACATGGGGTTGACCAAACTTGCAGAAACATGTTTATTTCTGCTGAAAAACACGTTTTGACACTTTCTGCACACTGGGGTTAAGAGCAGAGTGTGTGGGCTCTTCTGAGCCTTGCAGTTACATAGGGATTCAGTTGTCTGAAAAAACGTGTTTATTTCGGGCTGAAAAACACGTTTTGAAAAGTGTACTGTAACTGCCCCATAACTTACATGGGGTTGACCAAACTTGCAGAAACATGTTTATTTCTGCTGAAAAACACGTTTTGACACTTTCTGCACACTGGGGTTAAGAGCAGAGTGTGTGGGCTCTTCTGAACCTTGCAGTTACATAGGGATTCAGTTGTCTGAAAAAACGTGTTTATTTCGGGCTGAAAAACACGTTTTGAAAAAAGTGCTGTTACTGCCCCATAACTTACATGGGGTTGACCAAACTTGCAGAAACATGTTTATTTCTGCTGAAAAACATGTTTTGACACTTTCTGCACACTGGGGTTAAGAGCTGAGTGTGTGGGCTCTTCTGAGCTTTGCAGTTACATAGTGATTCAGTTGTCTGAAAAAAGGCGTTTATTTCGGGCTGAAAAACACGTTTTGAAAAAAGTGCTGTTACTGCCCCATAACTTACATGGGGTTGACCAAACTTGCAGAAACATGTTTATTTCTGCTGAAAAACACGTTTTGACACTTTCTGCACACTGGGGTTAAGAGCAGAGTGTGTGGGCTCTTCTGAGCCTTGCAGTTACATAGGGATTCAGTTGTCTGAAAAAACGCGTTTATTTCGGGCTGAAAAACACGTTTTGAAAAAAGTGCTGTTACTGCCCCATAACTTACATGGGGTTGACCAAACTTGCAGAAACATGTTTATTTCTGCTGAAAAACACGTTTTAACACTTTCTGCACACTGGGGTTAAGAGCAGAGTGTGTGGGCTCTTCTGAGCCTTGCAGTTACATAGGGATTCAGATGTCTGAAAAAACGTGTTTATTTCGGGCTGAAAAACACGTTTTGAAAAGTGTACTGTAACTGCCCCATAACTTACATGGGGTTGACCAAACTTGCAGAAACATGTTTATTTCTGCTGAAAAACATGTGTTGACACTTTCTGCACACTGGGGTTAAGAGCTGAGTGTGTGGGCTCTTCTGAGCTTTGCAGTTACATAGGGATTCAGTTGTCTGAAAAAACGCGTTTATTTCGGGCTGAAAAACACGTTTTGAAAAAAGTGCTGTAACTGCCCCATAACTTACATGGGGTTGACCAAACTTGCAGAAACATGTTTATTTCTGCTGAAAAACATGTGTTGACACTGTCTGCACACTGGGGTTAAGAGCTGAGTGTGTGGGCTCTTCTGAGCTTTGCAGTTACATAGGGATTCAGTTGTCTGAAAAAACGCGTTTATTTCGGGCTGAAAAACACGTTTTGAAAAAAGTGCTGTTACTGCCCCATAACTTACATGGGGTCGACCAAACTTGCAGAAACATGTTTATTTCTGCTGAAAAACACGTTTTGACACTTTCTGCACACTGGGGTTAAGAGCAGAGTGTGTGGGCTCTTCTGAGCCTTGCAGTTACATAGGGATTCAGTTGTCTGAAAAAACGTGTTTATTTCGGGCTGAAAAACACGTTTTGAAAAGTGTACTGTAACTGCCCCATAACTTACATGGGGTTGACCAAACTTGCAGAAACATGTTTATTTCTGCTGAAAAACATGTTTTAACACTTTCTGCACAGTGGGGTTAAGAGCTGAGTGTGTGGGCTCTTCTGAGCTTTGCAGTTACATAGGGATTCAGATGTCTGAAAAAAGGCGTTTATTTCGGGCTGAAAAACACGTTTTGAAAAAAGTGCTGTTACTGCCCCATAACTTACATGGGGTTGACCAAACTTGCAGAAACATGTTTATTTCTGCTGAAAAACACGTTTTGACACTTTCTGCACACTGGGGTTAAGAGCAGAGTGTGTGGGCTCTTCTGAACCTTGCAGTTACATAGGGATTCAGCTGTCTGAAAAAACGTGTTTATTTCGGGCTGAAAAACACGTTTTGAAAAAAGTGCTGTTACTGCCCCATAACTTACATGGGGTTGACCAAACTTGCAGAAACATGTTTATTTCTGCTGAAAAACATGTTTTGACACTTTCTGCACACTGGGGTTAAGAGCTGAGTGTGTGGGCTCTTCTGAGCTTTGCAGTTACATAGTGATTCAGTTGTCTGAAAAAAGGCGTTTATTTCGGGCTGAAAAACACGTTTTGAAAAAAGTGCTGTTACTGCCCCATAACTTACATGGGGTTGACCAAACTTGCAGAAACATGTTTATTTCTGCTGAAAAACATGTTTTAACACTTTCTGCACAGTGGGGTTAAGAGCTGAGTGTGTGGGCTCTTCTGAGCTTTGCAGTTACATAGGGATTCAGTTGTCTGAAAAAAGGCGTTTATTTCGGGCTGAAAAACACGTTTTGAAAAAAGTGCTGTAACTGCCCCATAACTTACATGGGGTTGACCAAACTTGCAGAAACATGTTTATTTCTGCTGAAAAACACGTTTTGACACTTTCTGCACGCTGGGGTTAAGGGCAGAGTGTGTGGGCTCTTCTGAGCCTTGCAGTTACATAGGGATTCAGTTGTCTGAAAAAACGCGTTTATTTCGGTCTGAAAAACACGTTTTGAAAAAAGTGCTGTTAATGCCCCATAACTTACATGGGGTTGGCCAAACTTGCAGAAACATGTTTATTTCTGCTGAAAAACACGTTTTAACACTTTCTGCACACTGGGGTTAAGAGCAGAGTGTGTGGGCTCTTCTGAGCCTTGCAGTTACATAGGGATTCAGATGTCTGAAAAAACGTGTTTATTTCGGGCTGAAAAACACGTTTTGAAAAGTGTACTGTAACTGCCCCATAACTTACATGGGGTTGACCAAACTTGCAGAAACATGTTTATTTCTGCTGAAAAACATGTGTTGACACTTTCTGCACACTGGGGTTAAGAGCTGAGTGTGTGGGCTCTTCTGAGCTTTGCAGTTACATAGTGATTCAGTTGTCTGAAAAAACGCGTTTATTTGGGCTGAAAAACACGTTTTGAAAAAAGTGCTGTAACTGCCCCATAACTTACATGGGGTTGACCAAACTTGCAGAAACATGTTTATTTCTGCTGAAAAACATGTGTTGACACTCTCTGCACACTGGGGTTAAGAGCTGAGTGTGTGGGCTCTTCTGAGCTTTGCAGTTACATAGGGATTCAGTTGTCTGAAAAAACGCGTTTATTTCGGGCTGAAAAACACGTTTTGAAAAAAGTGCTGTTACTGCCCCATAACTTACATGGGGTCGACCAAACTTGCAGAAACATGTTTATTTCTGCTGAAAAACATGTGTTGACACTCTCTGCACACTGGGGTTAAGAGCAGAGTGTGTGGGCTCTTCTGAGCCTTGCAGTTACATAGGGATTCAGTTGTCTGAAAAAACGTGTTTATTTCGGGCTGAAAAACACGTTTTGAAAAGTGTACTGTAACTGCCCCATAACTTACATGGGGTTGACCAAACTTGCAGAAACATGTTTATTTCTGCTGAAAAACATGTTTTAACACTTTCTGCACAGTGGGGTTAAGAGCTGAGTGTGTGGGCTCTTCTGAGCTTTGCAGTTACATAGGGATTCAGATGTCTGAAAAAAGGCGTTTATTTCGGGCTGAAAAACACGTTTTGAAAAAAGTGCTGTTACTGCCCCATAACTTACATGGGGTTGACCAAACTTGCAGAAACATGTTTATTTCTGCTGAAAAACACGTTTTGACACTTTCTGCACACTGGGGTTAAGAGCAGAGTGTGTGGGCTCTTCTGAACCTTGCAGTTACATAGGGATTCAGTTGTCTGAAAAAACGTGTTTATTTCGGGCTGAAAAACACGTTTTGAAAAAAGTGCTGTTACTGCCCCATAACTTACATGGGGTTGACCAAACTTCCAGAAACATGTTTATTTCTGCTGAAAAACACGTTTTGACACTTTCTGCACACTGGGGTTAAGAGCAGAGTGTGTGGGCTCTTCTGAGCCTTGCAGTTACATAGGGATTCAGTTGTCTGAAAAAATGTGTTTATTTCGGGCTGAAAAACACGTTTTGAAAAGTGTACTGTAACTGCCCCATAACTTACATGGGGTTGACCAAACTTGCAGAAACATGTTTATTTCTGCTGAAAAACATGTTTTAACACTTTCTGCACAGTGGGGTTAAGAGCTGAGTGTGTGGGCTCTTCTGAGCTTTGCAGTTACATAGGGATTCAGTTTTCTGAAAAAAGGCGTTTATTTCGGGCTGAAAAACACGTTTTGAAAAAAGTGCTGTAACTGCCCCATAACTTACATGGGGTTGACCAAACTTGCAGAAACATGTTTATTTCTGCTGAAAAACACGTTTTAACACTTTCTGCACACTGGGGTTAAGAGCAGAGTGTGTGGGCTCTTCTGAGCCTTGCAGTTACATAGGGATTCAGTTGTCTGAAAAAACGTGTTTATTTCGGGCTGAAAAACACGTTTTGAAAAGTGTACTGTAACTGCCCCATAACTTACATGGGGTTGACCAAACTTGCAGAAACATGTTTATTTCTGCTGAAAAACATGTGTTGACACTTTCTGCACACTGGGGTTAAGAGCTGAGTGTGTGGGCTCTTCTGAGCTTTGCAGTTACATAGGGATTCAGTTGTCTGAAAAAACGCGTTTATTTCGGGCTGAAAAACACGTTTTGAAAAAAGTGCTGTAACTGCCCCATAACTTACATGGGGTTGACCAAACTTGCAGAAACATGTTTATTTCTGCTGAAAAACATGTGTTGACACTCTCTGCACACTGGGGTTAAGAGCTGAGTGTGTGGGCTCTTCTGAGCTTTGCAGTTACATAGGGATTCAGTTGTCTGAAAAAACGTGTTTATTTCGGGCTGAAAAACACGTTTTGAAAAGTGTACTGTAACTGCCCCATAACTTACATGGGGTTGACCAAACTTGCAGAAACATGTTTATTTCTGCTGAAAAACATGTGTTGACACTTTCTGCACACTGGGGTTAAGAGCTGAGTGTGTGGGCTCTTCTGAGCTTTGCAGTTACATAGGGATTCAGTTGTCTGAAAAAAGGCGTTTATTTCGGGCTGAAAAACACGTTTTGAAAAAAGTGCTGTTACTGCCCCATAACTTACATGGGGTCGACCAAACTTGCAGAAACATGTTTATTTCTGCTGAAAAACACGTTTTGACACTTTCTGCACACTGGGGTTAAGAGCAGAGTGTGTGGGCTCTTCTGAGCCTTGCAGTTACATAGGGATTCAGTTGTCTGAAAAAACGTGTTTATTTCGGGCTGAAAAACACGTTTTGAAAAGTGTACTGTAACTGCCCCATAACTTACATGGGGTTGACCAAACTTGCAGAAACATGTTTATTTCTGCTGAAAAACACGTTTTGACACTTTCTGCACACTGGGGTTAAGAGCAGAGTGTGTGGGCTCTTCTGAACCTTGCAGTTACATAGGGATTCAGTTGTCTGAAAAAACGTGTTTATTTCGGGCTGAAAAACACGTTTTGAAAAAAGTGCTGTTACTGCCCCATAACTTACATGGGGTTGACCAAACTTGCAGAAACATGTTTATTTCTGCTGAAAAACATGTTTTGACACTTTCTGCACACTGGGGTTAAGAGCTGAGTGTGTGGGCTCTTCTGAGCTTTGCAGTTACATAGTGATTCAGTTGTCTGAAAAAAGGCGTTTATTTCGGGCTGAAAAACACGTTTTGAAAAAAGTGCTGTTACTGCCCCATAACTTACATGGGGTTGACCAAACTTGCAGAAACATGTTTATTTCTGCTGAAAAACACGTTTTGACACTTTCTGCACACTGGGGTTAAGAGCAGAGTGTGTGGGCTCTTCTGAGCCTTGCAGTTACATAGGGATTCAGTTGTCTGAAAAAACGCGTTTATTTCGGGCTGAAAAACACGTTTTGAAAAAAGTGCTGTTACTGCCCCATAACTTACATGGGGTTGACCAAACTTGCAGAAACATGTTTATTTCTGCTGAAAAACACGTTTTGACACTTTCTGCACACTGGGGTTAAGAGCAGAGTGTGTGGGCTCTTCTGAGCCTTGCAGTTACACAGGGATTCAGATGTCTGAAAAAACGTGTTTATTTCGGGCTGAAAAACACGTTTTGAAAAGTGTACTGTAACTGCCCCATAACTTACATGGGGTTGACCAAACTTGCAGAAACATGTTTATTTCTGCTGAAAAACATGTGTTGACACTTTCTGCACACTGGGGTTAAGAGCTGAGTGTGTGGGCTCTTCTGAGCTTTGCAGTTACATAGGGATTCAGTTGTCTGAAAAAACGCGTTTATTTCGGGCTGAAAAACACGTTTTGAAAAAAGTGCTGTAACTGCCCCATAACTTACATGGGGTTGACCAAACTTGCAGAAACATGTTTATTTCTGCTGAAAAACATGTGTTGACACTCTCTGCACACTGGGGTTAAGAGCTGAGTGTGTGGGCTCTTCTGAGCTTTGCAGTTACATAGGGATTCAGTTGTCTGAAAAAACGCGTTTATTTCGGGCTGAAAAACACGTTTTGAAAAAAGTGCTGTTACTGCCCCATAACTTACATGGGGTCGACCAAACTTGCAGAAACATGTTTATTTCTGCTGAAAAACACGTTTTGACACTTTCTGCACACTGGGGTTAAGAGCAGAGTGTGTGGGCTCTTCTGAGCCTTGCAGTTACATAGGGATTCAGTTGTCTGAAAAAACGTGTTTATTTCGGGCTGAAAAACACGTTTTGAAAAGTGTACTGTAACTGCCCCATAACTTACATGGGGTTGACCAAACTTGCAGAAACATGTTTATTTCTGCTGAAAAACATGTTTTAACACTTTCTGCACAGTGGGGTTAAGAGCTGAGTGTGTGGGCTCTTCTGAGCTTTGCAGTTACATAGGGATTCAGATGTCTGAAAAAAGGCGTTTATTTCGGGCTGAAAAACACGTTTTGAAAAAAGTGCTGTTACTGCCCCATAACTTACATGGGGTTGACCAAACTTGCAGAAACATGTTTATTTCTGCTGAAAAACACGTTTTGACACTTTCTGCACACTGGGGTTAAGAGCAGAGTGTGTGGGCTCTTCTGAACCTTGCAGTTACATAGGGATTCAGTTGTCTGAAAAAACGTGTTTATTTCGGGCTGAAAAACACGTTTTGAAAAAAGTGCTGTTACTGCCCCATAACTTACATGGGGTTGACCAAACTTGCAGAAACATGTTTATTTCTGCTGAAAAACATGTTTTGACACTTTCTGCACACTGGGGTTAAGAGCTGAGTGTGTGGGCTCTTCTGAGCTTTGCAGTTACATAGTGATTCAGTTGTCTGAAAAAAGGCGTTTATTTCGGGCTGAAAAACACGTTTTGAAAAAAGTGCTGTTACTGCCCCATAACTTACATGGGGTTGACCAAACTTGCAGAAACATGTTTATTTCTGCTGAAAAACACGTTTTGACACTTTCTGCACGCTGGGGTTAAGAGCAGAGTGTGTGGGCTCTTCTGAGCCTTGCAGTTACATAGGGATTCAGTTGTCTGAAAAAACGCGTTTATTTCGGGCTGAAAAACACGTTTTGAAAAAAGTGCTGTTACTGCCCCATAACTTACATGGGGTTGACCAAACTTGCAGAAACATGTTTATTTCTGCTGAAAAACACGTTTTAACACTTTCTGCACACTGGGGTTAAGAGCAGAGTGTGTGGGCTCTTCTGAGCCTTGCAGTTACATAGGGATTCAAATGTCTGAAAAAACGTGTTTATTTCGGGCTGAAAAACACGTTTTGAAAAGTGTACTGTAACTGCCCCATAACTTACATGGGGTTGACCAAACTTGCAGAAACATGTTTATTTCTGCTGAAAAACATGTGTTGACACTTTCTGCACACTGGGGTTAAGAGCTGAGTGTGTGGGCTCTTCTGAGCTTTGCAGTTACATAGGGATTCAGTTGTCTGAAAAAACGCGTTTATTTGGGCTGAAAAACACGTTTTGAAAAAAGTGCTGTAACTGCTCCATAACTTACATGGGGTTGACCAAACTTGCAGAAACATGTTTATTTCTGCTGAAAAACATGTGTTGACACTCTCTGCACACTGGGGTTAAGAGCTGAGTGTGTGGGCTCTTCTGAGCTTTGCAGTTACATAGGGATTCAGTTGTCTGAAAAAACGCGTTTATTTCGGGCTGAAAAACACGTTTTGAAAAAAGTGCTGTTACTGCCCCATAACTTACATGGGGTCGACCAAACTTGCAGAAACATGTTTATTTCTGCTGAAAAACACGTTTTGACACTTTCTGCACACTGGGGTTAAGAGCAGAGTGTGTGGGCTCTTCTGAGCCTTGCAGTTACATAGGGATTCAGTTGTCTGAAAAAACGTGTTTATTTCGGGCTGAAAAACACGTTTTGAAAAGTGTACTGTAACTGCCCCATAACTTACATGGGGTTGACCAAACTTGCAGAAACATGTTTATTTCTGCTGAAAAACATGTTTTAACACTTTCTGCACAGTGGGGTTAAGAGCTGAGTGTGTGGGCTCTTCTGAGCTTTGCAGTTACATAGGGATTCAGTTGTCTGAAAAAAGGCGTTTATTTCGGGCTGAAAAACACGTTTTGAAAAGTGTACTGTAACTGCCCCATAACTTACATGGGGTTGACCAAACTTGCAGAAACATGTTTATTTCTGCTGAAAAACATGTGTTGACACTTTCTGCACACTGGGGTTAAGAGCTGAGTGTGTGGGCTCTTCTGAGCTTTGCAGTTACATAGGGATTCAGTTGTCTGAAAAAACGCGTTTATTTCGGGCTGAAAAACACGTTTTGAAAAAAGTGCTGTAACTGCCCCATAACTTACATGGGGTTGACCAAACTTGCAGAAACATGTTTATTTCTGCTGAAAAACACGTTTTGACACTTTCTGCACACTGGGGTTAAGAGCAGAGTGTGTGGGCTCTTCTGAGCCTTGCAGTTACATAGGGATTCAGTTGTCTGAAAAAACGTGTTTATTTCGGGCTGAAAAACACGTTTTGAAAAGTGTACTGTAACTGCCCCATAACTTACATGGGGTTGACCAAACTTGCAGAAACATGTTTATTTCTGCTGAAAAACACGTTTTGACACTTTCTGCACACTGGGGTTAAGAGCAGAGTGTGTGGGCTCTTCTGAACCTTGCAGTTACATAGGGATTCAGTTGTCTGAAAAAACGTGTTTATTTCGGGCTGAAAAACACGTTTTGAAAAAAGTGCTGTTACTGCCCCATAACTTACATGGGGTTGACCAAACTTGCAGAAACATGTTTATTTCTGCTGAAAAACATGTTTTGACACTTTCTGCACACTGGGGTTAAGAGCTGAGTGTGTGGGCTCTTCTGAGCTTTGCAGTTACATAGTGATTCAGTTGTCTGAAAAAAGGCGTTTATTTCGGGCTGAAAAACACGTTTTGAAAAAAGTGCTGTTACTGCCCCATAACTTACATGGGGTTGACCAAACTTGCAGAAACATGTTTATTTCTGCTGAAAAACACGTTTTGACACTTTCTGCACACTGGGGTTAAGAGCAGAGTGTGTGGGCTCTTCTGAGCCTTGCAGTTACATAGGGATTCAGTTGTCTGAAAAAACGCGTTTATTTCGGGCTGAAAAACACGTTTTGAAAAAAGTGCTGTTACTGCCCCATAACTTACATGGGGTTGACCAAACTTGCAGAAACATGTTTATTTCTGCTGAAAAACACGTTTTAACACTTTCTGCACACTGGGGTTAAGAGCAGAGTGTGTGGGCTCTTCTGAGCCTTGCAGTTACATAGGGATTCAGATGTCTGAAAAAACGTGTTTATTTCGGGCTGAAAAACACGTTTTGAAAAGTGTACTGTAACTGCCCCATAACTTACATGGGGTTGACCAAACTTGCAGAAACATGTTTATTTCTGCTGAAAAACATGTGTTGACACTTTCTGCACACTGGGGTTAAGAGCTGAGTGTGTGGGCTCTTCTGAGCTTTGCAGTTACATAGGGATTCAGTTGTCTGAAAAAACGCGTTTATTTCGGGCTGAAAAACACGTTTTGAAAAAAGTGCTGTAACTGCCCCATAACTTACATGGGGTTGACCAAACTTGCAGAAACATGTTTATTTCTGCTGAAAAACATGTGTTGACACTGTCTGCACACTGGGGTTAAGAGCTGAGTGTGTGGGCTCTTCTGAGCTTTGCAGTTACATAGGGATTCAGTTGTCTGAAAAAACGCGTTTATTTCGGGCTGAAAAACACGTTTTGAAAAAAGTGCTGTTACTGCCCCATAACTTACATGGGGTCGACCAAACTTGCAGAAACATGTTTATTTCTGCTGAAAAACACGTTTTGACACTTTCTGCACACTGGGGTTAAGAGCAGAGTGTGTGGGCTCTTCTGAGCCTTGCAGTTACATAGGGATTCAGTTGTCTGAAAAAACGTGTTTATTTCGGGCTGAAAAACACGTTTTGAAAAGTGTACTGTAACTGCCCCATAACTTACATGGGGTTGACCAAACTTGCAGAAACATGTTTATTTCTGCTGAAAAACATGTTTTAACACTTTCTGCACAGTGGGGTTAAGAGCTGAGTGTGTGGGCTCTTCTGAGCTTTGCAGTTACATAGGGATTCAGATGTCTGAAAAAAGGCGTTTATTTCGGGCTGAAAAACACGTTTTGAAAAAAGTGCTGTTACTGCCCCATAACTTACATGGGGTTGACCAAACTTGCAGAAACATGTTTATTTCTGCTGAAAAACACGTTTTGACACTTTCTGCACACTGGGGTTAAGAGCAGAGTGTGTGGGCTCTTCTGAACCTTGCAGTTACATAGGGATTCAGTTGTCTGAAAAAACGTGTTTATTTCGGGCTGAAAAACACGTTTTGAAAAAAGTGCTGTTACTGCCCCATAACTTACATGGGGTTGACCAAACTTGCAGAAACATGTTTATTTCTGCTGAAAAACATGTTTTGACACTTTCTGCACACTGGGGTTAAGAGCTGAGTGTGTGGGCTCTTCTGAGCTTTGCAGTTACATAGTGATTCAGTTGTCTGAAAAAAGGCGTTTATTTCGGGCTGAAAAACACGTTTTGAAAAAAGTGCTGTTACTGCCCCATAACTTACATGGGGTTGACCAAACTTGCAGAAACATGTTTATTTCTGCTGAAAAACACGTTTTGACACTTTCTGCACGCTGGGGTTAAGAGCAGAGTGTGTGGGCTCTTCTGAGCCTTGCAGTTACATAGGGATTCAGTTGTCTGAAAAAACGCGTTTATTTCGGGCTGAAAAACACGTTTTGAAAAAAGTGCTGTTACTGCCCCATAACTTACATGGGGTTGACCAAACTTGCAGAAACATGTTTATTTCTGCTGAAAAACACGTTTTAACACTTTCTGCACACTGGGGTTAAGAGCAGAGTGTGTGGGCTCTTCTGAGCCTTGCAGTTACATAGGGATTCAAATGTCTGAAAAAACGTATTTCGGGCTGAAAAACACGTTTTGAAAAGTGTACTGTAACTGCCCCATAACTTACATGGGGTTGACCAAACTTGCAGAAACATGTTTATTTCTGCTGAAAAACATGTGTTGACACTTTCTGCACACTGGGGTTAAGAGCTGAGTGTGTGGGCTCTTCTGAGCTTTGCAGTTACATAGGGATTCAGTTGTCTGAAAAAACGCGTTTATTTGGGCTGAAAAACACGTTTTGAAAAAAGTGCTGTAACTGCCCCATAACTTACATGGGGTTGACCAAACTTGCAGAAACATGTTTATTTCTGCTGAAAAACATGTGTTGACACTCTCTGCACACTGGGGTTAAGAGCTGAGTGTGTGGGCTCTTCTGAGCTTTGCAGTTACATAGGGATTCAGTTGTCTGAAAAAACGCGTTTATTTCGGGCTGAAAAACACGTTTTGAAAAAAGTGCTGTTACTGCCCCATAACTTACATGGGGTCGACCAAACTTGCAGAAACATGTTTATTTCTGCTGAAAAACACGTTTTGACACTTTCTGCACACTGGGGTTAAGAGCAGAGTGTGTGGGCTCTTCTGAGCCTTGCAGTTACATAGGGATTCAGTTGTCTGAAAAAACGTGTTTATTTCGGGCTGAAAAACACGTTTTGAAAAGTGTACTGTAACTGCCCCATAACTTACATGGGGTTGACCAAACTTGCAGAAACATGTTTATTTCTGCTGAAAAACATGTTTTAACACTTTCTGCACAGTGGGGTTAAGAGCTGAGTGTGTGGGCTCTTCTGAGCTTTGCAGTTACATAGGGATTCAGTTGTCTGAAAAAAGGCGTTTATTTCGGGCTGAAAAACACGTTTTGAAAAGTGTACTGTAACTGCCCCATAACTTACATGGGGTTGACCAAACTTGCAGAAACATGTTTATTTCTGCTGAAAAACACGTTTTGACACTTTCTGCACACTGGGGTTAAGAGCAGAGTGTGTGGGCTCTTCTGAGCCTTGCAGTTACATAGGGATTCAGTTGTCTGAAAAAACGTGTTTATTTCGGGCTGAAAAACACGTTTTGAAAAGTGTACTGTAACTGCCCCATAACTTACATGGGGTTGACCAAACTTGCAGAAACATGTTTATTTCTGCTGAAAAACATGTTTTAACACTTTCTGCACAGTGGGGTTAAGAGCTGAGTGTGTGGGCTCTTCTGAGCTTTGCAGTTACATAGGGATTCAGATGTCTGAAAAAAGGCGTTTATTTCGGGCTGAAAAACACGTTTTGAAAAAAGTGCTGTTACTGCCCCATAACTTACATGGGGTTGACCAAACTTGCAGAAACATGTTTATTTCTGCTGAAAAACACGTTTTGACACTTTCTGCACACTGGGGTTAAGAGCAGAGTGTGTGGGCTCTTCTGAACCTTGCAGTTACATAGGGATTCAGTTGTCTGAAAAAACGTGTTTATTTCGGGCTGAAAAACACGTTTTGAAAAAAGTGCTGTTACTGCCCCATAACTTACATGGGGTTGACCAAACTTGCAGAAACATGTTTATTTCTGCTGAAAAACATGTTTTGACACTTTCTGCACACTGGGGTTAAGAGCTGAGTGTGTGGGCTCTTCTGAGCTTTGCAGTTACATAGTGATTCAGTTGTCTGAAAAAAGGCGTTTATTTCGGGCTGAAAAACACGTTTTGAAAAAAGTGCTGTTACTGCCCCATAACTTACATGGGGTTGACCAAACTTGCAGAAACATGTTTATTTCTGCTGAAAAACACGTTTTGACACTTTCTGCACGCTGGGGTTAAGAGCAGAGTGTGTGGGCTCTTCTGAGCCTTGCAGTTACATAGGGATTCAGTTGTCTGAAAAAACGCGTTTATTTCGGGCTGAAAAACACGTTTTGAAAAAAGTGCTGTTACTGCCCCATAACTTACATGGGGTTGACCAAACTTGCAGAAACATGTTTATTTCTGCTGAAAAACACGTTTTAACACTTTCTGCACACTGGGGTTAAGAGCAGAGTGTGTGGGCTCTTCTGAGCCTTGCAGTTACATAGGGATTCAGATGTCTGAAAAAACGTGTTTATTTCGGGCTGAAAAACACGTTTTGAAAAGTGTACTGTAACTGCCCCATAACTTACATGGGGTTGACCAAACTTGCAGAAACATGTTTATTTCTGCTGAAAAACATGTGTTGACACTTTCTGCACACTGGGGTT
This sequence comes from Lepisosteus oculatus, assembly GCF_040954835.1. Classification (NCBI taxonomy): domain Eukaryota; kingdom Metazoa; phylum Chordata; class Actinopteri; order Semionotiformes; family Lepisosteidae; genus Lepisosteus; species Lepisosteus oculatus. Next base: position 47,248 of record NW_027167689.1, read on the forward strand.
AAGAGCTGAGTGTGTGGGCTCTTCTGAGCTTTGCAGTTACATAGGGATTCAGTTGTCTGAAAAAACGCGTTTATTTGGGCTGAAAAACACGTTTTGAAAAAAGTGCTGTAACTGCCCCATAACTTACATGGGGTTGACCAAACTTGCAGAAACATGTTTATTTCTGCTGAAAAACATGTGTTGACACTCTCTGCACACTGGGGTTAAGAGCTGAGTGTGTGGGCTCTTCTGAGCTTTGCAGTTACATAGGGATTCAGTTGTCTGAAAAAACGCGTTTATTTCGGGCTGAAAAACACGTTTTGAAAAAAGTGCTGTTACTGCCCCATAACTTACATGGGGTCGACCAAACTTGCAGAAACATGTTTATTTCTGCTGAAAAACACGTTTTGACACTTTCTGCACACTGGGGTTAAGAGCAGAGTGTGTGGGCTCTTCTGAGCCTTGCAGTTACATAGGGATTCAGTTGTCTGAAAAAACGTGTTTATTTCGGGCTGAAAAACACGTTTTGAAAAGTGTACTGTAACTGCCCCATAACTTACATGGGGTTGACCAAACTTGCAGAAACATGTTTATTTCTGCTGAAAAACATGTTTTAACACTTTCTGCACAGTGGGGTTAAGAGCTGAGTGTGTGGGCTCTTCTGAGCTTTGCAGTTACATAGGGATTCAGATGTCTGAAAAAAGGCGTTTATTTCGGGCTGAAAAACACGTTTTGAAAAAAGTGCTGTTACTGCCCCATAACTTACATGGGGTTGACCAAACTTGCAGAAACATGTTTATTTCTGCTGAAAAACACGTTTTGACACTTTCTGCACACTGGGGTTAAGAGCAGAGTGTGTGGGCTCTTCTGAACCTTGCAGTTACATAGGGATTCAGTTGTCTGAAAAAACGTGTTTATTTCGGGCTGAAAAACACGTTTTGAAAAAAGTGCTGTTACTGCCCCATAACTTACATGGGGTTGACCAAACTTGCAGAAACATGTTTATTTCTGCTGAAAAACACGTTTTGACACTTTCTGCACACTGGGGTTAAGAGCAGAGTGTGTGGGCTCTTCTGAGCCTTGCAGTTACATAGGGATTCAGTTGTCTGAAAAAACGCGTTTATTTCGGGCTGAAAAACACGTTTTGAAAAAAGTGCTGTTACTGCCCCATAACTTACATGGGGTTGACCAAACTTGCAGAAACATGTTTATTTCTGCTGAAAAACACGTTTTAACACTTTCTGCACACTGGGGTTAAGAGCAGAGTGTGTGGGCTCTTCTGAGCTTTGCAGTTACATAGGGATTCAGTTGTCTGAAAAAACGCGTTTATTTCGGGCTGAAAAACACGTTTTGAAAAAAGTGCTGTAACTGCCCCATAACTTACATGGGGTTGACCAAACTTGCAGAAACATGTTTATTTCTGCTGAAAAACATGTGTTGACACTGTCTGCACACTGGGGTTAAGAGCTGAGTGTGTGGGCTCTTCTGAGCTTTGCAGTTACATAGGGATTCAGTTGTCTGAAAAAACGCGTTTATTTCGGGCTGAAAAACACGTTTTGAAAAAAGTGCTGTTACTGCCCCATAACTTACATGGGGTCGACCAAACTTGCAGAAACATGTTTATTTCTGCTGAAAAACACGTTTTGACACTTTCTGCACACTGGGGTTAAGAGCAGAGTGTGTGGGCTCTTCTGAGCCTTGCAGTTACATAGGGATTCAGTTGTCTGAAAAAACGTGTTTATTTCGGGCTGAAAAACACGTTTTGAAAAGTGTACTGTAACTGCCCCATAACTTACATGGGGTTGACCAAACTTGCAGAAACATGTTTATTTCTGCTGAAAAACATGTTTTAACACTTTCTGCACAGTGGGGTTAAGAGCTGAGTGTGTGGGCTCTTCTGAGCTTTGCAGTTACATAGGGATTCAGATGTCTGAAAAAAGGCGTTTATTTCGGGCTGAAAAACACGTTTTGAAAAAAGTGCTGTTACTGCCCCATAACTTACATGGGGTTGACCAAACTTGCAGAAACATGTTTATTTCTGCTGAAAAACACGTTTTGACACTTTCTGCACACTGGGGTTAAGAGCAGAGTGTGTGGGCTCTTCTGAACCTTGCAGTTACATAGGGATTCAGTTGTCTGAAAAAACGTGTTTATTTCGGGCTGAAAAACACGTTTTGAAAAAAGTGCTGTTACTGCCCCATAACTTACATGGGGTTGACCAAACTTGCAGAAACATGTTTATTTCTGCTGAAAAACATGTTTTGACACTTTCTGCACACTGGGGTTAAGAGCTGAGTGTGTGGGCTCTTCTGAGCTTTGCAGTTACATAGTGATTCAGTTGTCTGAAAAAAGGCGTTTATTTCGGGCTGAAAAACACGTTTTGAAAAAAGTGCTGTTACTGCCCCATAACTTACATGGGGTTGACCAAACTTGCAGAAACATGTTTATTTCTGCTGAAAAACACGTTTTGACACTTTCTGCACGCTGGGGTTAAGAGCAGAGTGTGTGGGCTCTTCTGAGCCTTGCAGTTACATAGGGATTCAGTTGTCTGAAAAAACGCGTTTATTTCGGGCTGAAAAACACGTTTTGAAAAAAGTGCTGTTACTGCCCCATAACTTACATGGGGTTGACCAAACTTGCAGAAACATGTTTATTTCTGCTGAAAAACACGTTTTAACACTTTCTGCACACTGGGGTTAAGAGCAGAGTGTGTGGGCTCTTCTGAGCCTTGCAGTTACATAGGGATTCAAATGTCTGAAAAAACGTATTTCGGGCTGAAAAACACGTTTTGAAAAGTGTACTGTAACTGCCCCATAACTTACATGGGGTTGACCAAACTTGCAGAAACATGTTTATTTCTGCTGAAAAACATGTGTTGACACTTTCTGCACACTGGGGTTAAGAGCTGAGTGTGTGGGCTCTTCTGAGCTTTGCAGTTACATAGGGATTCAGTTGTCTGAAAAAACGCGTTTATTTGGGCTGAAAAACACGTTTTGAAAAAAGTGCTGTAACTGCCCCATAACTTACATGGGGTTGACCAAACTTGCAGAAACATGTTTATTTCTGCTGAAAAACATGTGTTGACACTCTCTGCACACTGGGGTTAAGAGCTGAGTGTGTGGGCTCTTCTGAGCTTTGCAGTTACATAGGGATTCAGTTGTCTGAAAAAACGCGTTTATTTCGGGCTGAAAAACACGTTTTGAAAAAAGTGCTGTTACTGCCCCATAACTTACATGGGGTCGACCAAACTTGCAGAAACATGTTTATTTCTGCTGAAAAACACGTTTTGACACTTTCTGCACACTGGGGTTAAGAGCAGAGTGTGTGGGCTCTTCTGAGCCTTGCAGTTACATAGGGATTCAGTTGTCTGAAAAAACGTGTTTATTTCGGGCTGAAAAACACGTTTTGAAAAGTGTACTGTAACTGCCCCATAACTTACATGGGGTTGACCAAACTTGCAGAAACATGTTTATTTCTGCTGAAAAACATGTTTTAACACTTTCTGCACAGTGGGGTTAAGAGCTGAGTGTGTGGGCTCTTCTGAGCTTTGCAGTTACATAGGGATTCAGTTGTCTGAAAAAAGGCGTTTATTTCGGGCTGAAAAACACGTTTTGAAAAGTGTACTGTAACTGCCCCATAACTTACATGGGGTTGACCAAACTTGCAGAAACATGTTTATTTCTGCTGAAAAACACGTTTTGACACTTTCTGCACACTGGGGTTAAGAGCAGAGTGTGTGGGCTCTTCTGAGCCTTGCAGTTACATAGGGATTCAGTTGTCTGAAAAAACGTGTTTATTTCGGGCTGAAAAACACGTTTTGAAAAGTGTACTGTAACTGCCCCATAACTTACATGGGGTTGACCAAACTTGCAGAAACATGTTTATTTCTGCTGAAAAACATGTTTTAACACTTTCTGCACAGTGGGGTTAAGAGCTGAGTGTGTGGGCTCTTCTGAGCTTTGCAGTTACATAGGGATTCAGATGTCTGAAAAAAGGCGTTTATTTCGGGCTGAAAAACACGTTTTGAAAAAAGTGCTGTTACTGCCCCATAACTTACATGGGGTTGACCAAACTTGCAGAAACATGTTTATTTCTGCTGAAAAACACGTTTTGACACTTTCTGCACACTGGGGTTAAGAGCAGAGTGTGTGGGCTCTTCTGAACCTTGCAGTTACATAGGGATTCAGTTGTCTGAAAAAACGTGTTTATTTCGGGCTGAAAAACACGTTTTGAAAAAAGTGCTGTTACTGCCCCATAACTTACATGGGGTTGACCAAACTTGCAGAAACATGTTTATTTCTGCTGAAAAACATGTTTTGACACTTTCTGCACACTGGGGTTAAGAGCTGAGTGTGTGGGCTCTTCTGAGCTTTGCAGTTACATAGTGATTCAGTTGTCTGAAAAAAGGCGTTTATTTCGGGCTGAAAAACACGTTTTGAAAAAAGTGCTGTTACTGCCCCATAACTTACATGGGGTTGACCAAACTTGCAGAAACATGTTTATTTCTGCTGAAAAACACGTTTTGACACTTTCTGCACGCTGGGGTTAAGAGCAGAGTGTGTGGGCTCTTCTGAGCCTTGCAGTTACATAGGGATTCAGTTGTCTGAAAAAACGCGTTTATTTCGGGCTGAAAAACACGTTTTGAAAAAAGTGCTGTTACTGCCCCATAACTTACATGGGGTTGACCAAACTTGCAGAAACATGTTTATTTCTGCTGAAAAACACGTTTTAACACTTTCTGCACACTGGGGTTAAGAGCAGAGTGTGTGGGCTCTTCTGAGCCTTGCAGTTACATAGGGATTCAGATGTCTGAAAAAACGTGTTTATTTCGGGCTGAAAAACACGTTTTGAAAAGTGTACTGTAACTGCCCCATAACTTACATGGGGTTGACCAAACTTGCAGAAACATGTTTATTTCTGCTGAAAAACATGTGTTGACACTTTCTGCACACTGGGGTTAAGAGCTGAGTGTGTGGGCTCTTCTGAGCTTTGCAGTTACATAGGGATTCAGTTGTCTGAAAAAACGCGTTTATTTGGGCTGAAAAACACGTTTTGAAAAAAGTGCTGTAACTGCCCCATAACTTACATGGGGTTGACCAAACTTGCAGAAACATGTTTATTTCTGCTGAAAAACATGTTTTGACACTTTCTGCACACTGGGGTTAAGAGCTGAGTGTGTGGGCTCTTCTGAGCTTTGCAGTTACATAGTGATTCAGTTGTCTGAAAAAAGGCGTTTATTTCGGGCTGAAAAACACGTTTTGAAAAAAGTGCTGTTACTGCCCCATAACTTACATGGGGTTGACCAAACTTGCAGAAACATGTTTATTTCTGCTGAAAAACACGTTTTGACACTTTCTGCACGCTGGGGTTAAGAGCAGAGTGTGTGGGCTCTTCTGAGCCTTGCAGTTACATAGGGATTCAGTTGTCTGAAAAAACGCGTTTATTTCGGGCTGAAAAACACGTTTTGAAAAAAGTGCTGTTACTGCCCCATAACTTACATGGGGTTGACCAAACTTGCAGAAACATGTTTATTTCTGCTGAAAAACACGTTTTAACACTTTCTGCACACTGGGGTTAAGAGCAGAGTGTGTGGGCTCTTCTGAGCCTTGCAGTTACATAGGGATTCAAATGTCTGAAAAAACGTATTTCGGGCTGAAAAACACGTTTTGAAAAGTGTACTGTAACTGCCCCATAACTTACATGGGGTTGACCAAACTTGCAGAAACATGTTTATTTCTGCTGAAAAACATGTGTTGACACTTTCTGCACACTGGGGTTAAGAGCTGAGTGTGTGGGCTCTTCTGAGCTTTGCAGTTACATAGGGATTCAGTTGTCTGAAAAAACGCGTTTATTTGGGCTGAAAAACACGTTTTGAAAAAAGTGCTGTAACTGCCCCATAACTTACATGGGGTTGACCAAACTTGCAGAAACATGTTTATTTCTGCTGAAAAACATGTGTTGACACTCTCTGCACACTGGGGTTAAGAGCTGAGTGTGTGGGCTCTTCTGAGCTTTGCAGTTACATAGGGATTCAGTTGTCTGAAAAAACGCGTTTATTTCGGGCTGAAAAACACGTTTTGAAAAAAGTGCTGTTACTGCCCCATAACTTACATGGGGTCGACCAAACTTGCAGAAACATGTTTATTTCTGCTGAAAAACACGTTTTGACACTTTCTGCACACTGGGGTTAAGAGCAGAGTGTGTGGGCTCTTCTGAGCCTTGCAGTTACATAGGGATTCAGTTGTCTGAAAAAACGTGTTTATTTCGGGCTGAAAAACACGTTTTGAAAAGTGTACTGTAACTGCCCCATAACTTACATGGGGTTGACCAAACTTGCAGAAACATGTTTATTTCTGCTGAAAAACATGTTTTAACACTTTCTGCACAGTGGGGTTAAGAGCTGAGTGTGTGGGCTCTTCTGAGCTTTGCAGTTACATAGGGATTCAGTTGTCTGAAAAAAGGCGTTTATTTCGGGCTGAAAAACACGTTTTGAAAAGTGTACTGTAACTGCCCCATAACTTACATGGGGTTGACCAAACTTGCAGAAACATGTTTATTTCTGCTGAAAAACACGTTTTGACACTTTCTGCACACTGGGGTTAAGAGCAGAGTGTGTGGGCTCTTCTGAGCCTTGCAGTTACATAGGGATTCAGTTGTCTGAAAAAACGTGTTTATTTCGGGCTGAAAAACACGTTTTGAAAAGTGTACTGTAACTGCCCCATAACTTACATGGGGTTGACCAAACTTGCAGAAACATGTTTATTTCTGCTGAAAAACATGTTTTAACACTTTCTGCACAGTGGGGTTAAGAGCTGAGTGTGTGGGCTCTTCTGAGCTTTGCAGTTACATAGGGATTCAGATGTCTGAAAAAAGGCGTTTATTTCGGGCTGAAAAACACGTTTTGAAAAAAGTGCTGTTACTGCCCCATAACTTACATGGGGTTGACCAAACTTGCAGAAACATGTTTATTTCTGCTGAAAAACACGTTTTGACACTTTCTGCACACTGGGGTTAAGAGCAGAGTGTGTGGGCTCTTCTGAACCTTGCAGTTACATAGGGATTCAGTTGTCTGAAAAAACGTGTTTATTTCGGGCTGAAAAACACGTTTTGAAAAAAGTGCTGTTACTGCCCCATAACTTACATGGGGTTGACCAAACTTGCAGAAACATGTTTATTTCTGCTGAAAAACATGTTTTGACACTTTCTGCACACTGGGGTTAAGAGCTGAGTGTGTGGGCTCTTCTGAGCTTTGCAGTTACATAGTGATTCAGTTGTCTGAAAAAAGGCGTTTATTTCGGGCTGAAAAACACGTTTTGAAAAAAGTGCTGTTACTGCCCCATAACTTACATGGGGTTGACCAAACTTGCAGAAACATGTTTATTTCTGCTGAAAAACACGTTTTGACACTTTCTGCACGCTGGGGTTAAGAGCAGAGTGTGTGGGCTCTTCTGAGCCTTGCAGTTACATAGGGATTCAGTTGTCTGAAAAAACGCGTTTATTTCGGGCTGAAAAACACGTTTTGAAAAAAGTGCTGTTACTGCCCCATAACTTACATGGGGTTGACCAAACTTGCAGAAACATGTTTATTTCTGCTGAAAAACACGTTTTAACACTTTCTGCACACTGGGGTTAAGAGCAGAGTGTGTGGGCTCTTCTGAGCCTTGCAGTTACATAGGGATTCAGATGTCTGAAAAAACGTGTTTATTTCGGGCTGAAAAACACGTTTTGAAAAGTGTACTGTAACTGCCCCATAACTTACATGGGGTTGACCAAACTTGCAGAAACATGTTTATTTCTGCTGAAAAACATGTGTTGACACTTTCTGCACACTGGGGTTAAGAGCTGAGTGTGTGGGCTCTTCTGAGCTTTGCAGTTACATAGGGATTCAGTTGTCTGAAAAAACGCGTTTATTTGGGCTGAAAAACACGTTTTGAAAAAAGTGCTGTAACTGCCCCATAACTTACATGGGGTTGACCAAACTTGCAGAAACATGTTTATTTCTGCTGAAAAACATGTGTTGACACTCTCTGCACACTGGGGTTAAGAGCTGAGTGTGTGGGCTCTTCTGAGCTTTGCAGTTACATAGGGATTCAGTTGTCTGAAAAAACGCGTTTATTTCGGGCTGAAAAACACGTTTTGAAAAAAGTGCTGTTACTGCCCCATAACTTACATGGGGTCGACCAAACTTGCAGAAACATGTTTATTTCTGCTGAAAAACACGTTTTGACACTTTCTGCACACTGGGGTTAAGAGCAGAGTGTGTGGGCTCTTCTGAGCCTTGCAGTTACATAGGGATTCAGTTGTCTGAAAAAACGTGTTTATTTCGGGCTGAAAAACACGTTTTGAAAAGTGTACTGTAACTGCCCCATAACTTACATGGGGTTGACCAAACTTGCAGAAACATGTTTATTTCTGCTGAAAAACATGTTTTAACACTTTCTGCACAGTGGGGTTAAGAGCTGAGTGTGTGGGCTCTTCTGAGCTTTGCAGTTACATAGGGATTCAGATGTCTGAAAAAAGGCGTTTATTTCGGGCTGAAAAACACGTTTTGAAAAAAGTGCTGTTACTGCCCCATAACTTACATGGGGTTGACCAAACTTGCAGAAACATGTTTATTTCTGCTGAAAAACACGTTTTGACACTTTCTGCACACTGGGGTTAAGAGCAGAGTGTGTGGGCTCTTCTGAACCTTGCAGTTACATAGGGATTCAGTTGTCTGAAAAAACGTGTTTATTTCGGGCTGAAAAACACGTTTTGAAAAAAGTGCTGTTACTGCCCCATAACTTACATGGGGTTGACCAAACTTGCAGAAACATGTTTATTTCTGCTGAAAAACACGTTTTGACACTTTCTGCACACTGGGGTTAAGAGCAGAGTGTGTGGGCTCTTCTGAGCCTTGCAGTTACATAGGGATTCAGTTGTCTGAAAAAACGCGTTTATTTCGGGCTGAAAAACACGTTTTGAAAAAAGTGCTGTTACTGCCCCATAACTTACATGGGGTTGACCAAACTTGCAGAAACATGTTTATTTCTGCTGAAAAACACGTTTTAACACTTTCTGCACACTGGGGTTAAGAGCAGAGTGTGTGGGCTCTTCTGAGCCTTGCAGTTACATAGGGATTCAGTTGTCTGAAAAAACGTGTTTTTTTCGGGCTGAAAAACACGTTTTGAAAAGTGTACTGTAACTGCCCCATAACTTACATGGGGTTGACCAAACTTGCAGAAACATGTTTATTTCTGCTGAAAAACACGTTTTGACACTTTCTGCACACTGGGGTTAAGAGCAGAGTGTGTGGGCTCTTCTGAGCTTTGCAGTTACATAGGAATTCAGTTGTCTGAAAAAAGGCGTTTATTTCGGGCTGAAAAACACGTTTTGAAAAAAGTGCTGTTACTGCCCCATAACTTACATGGGGTCGACCAAACTTGCAGAAACATGTTTATTTCTGCTGAAAAACACGTTTTGACACTTTCTGCACACTGGGGTTAAGAGCAGAGTGTGTGGGCTCTTCTGAGCCTTGCAGTTACATAGGGATTCAGTTGTCTGAAAAAACGTGTTTATTTCGGGCTGAATAACACGTTTTGAAAAGTGTACTGTAACTGCCCCATAACTTACATGGGGTTGACCAAACTTGCAGAAACATGTTTATTTCTGCTGAAAAACATGTTTTGACACTTTCTGCACACTGGGGTTAAGAGCTGAGTGTGTGGGCTCTTCTGAGCTTTGCAGTTACATAGGGATTCAGTTGTCTGAAAAAACGCGTTTATTTCGGGCTGAAAAACACGTTTTGAAAAGTGTACTGTAACTGCCCCATAACTTACATGGGGTTGACCAAACTTGCAGAAACATGTTTATTTCTGCTGAAAAACATGTGTTGACACTTTCTGCACACTGGGGTTAAGAGCTGAGTGTGTGGGCTCTTCTGAGCTTTGCAGTTACATAGGGATTCAGTTGTCTGAAAAAACGCGTTTATTTCGGGCTGAAAAACACGTTTTGAAAAAAGTGCTGTAACTGCCCCATAACTTACATGGGGTTGACCAAACTTGCAGAAACATGTTTATTTCTGCTGAAAAACATGTGTTGACACTCTCTGCACACTGGGGTTAAGAGCTGAGTGTGTGGGCTCTTCTGAGCTTTGCAGTTACATAGGGATTCAGTTGTCTGAAAAAACGCGTTTATTTCGGGCTGAAAAACACGTTTTGAAAAAAGTGCTGTTACTGCCCCATAACTTACATGGGGTCGACCAAACTTGCAGAAACATGTTTATTTCTGCTGAAAAACAAGTTTTGACACTTTCTGCACACTGGGGTTAAGAGCAGAGTGTGTGGGCTCTTCTGAGCCTTGCAGTTACATAGGGATTCAGTTGTCTGAAAAAACGTGTTTATTTCGGGCTGAAAAACACGTTTTGAAAAGTGTACTGTAACTGCCCCATAACTTACATGGGGTTGACCAAACTTGCAGAAACATGTTTATTTCTGCTGAAAAACATGTTTTAACACTTTCTGCACAGTGGGGTTAAGAGCTGAGTGTGTGGGCTCTTCTGAGCTTTGCAGTTACATAGGGATTCAGATGTCTGAAAAAAGGCGTTTATTTCGGGCTGAAAAACACGTTTTGAAAAAAGTGCTGTTACTGCCCCATAACTTACATGGGGTTGACCAAACTTGCAGAAACATGTTTATTTCTGCTGAAAAACACGTTTTGACACTTTCTGCACACTGGGGTTAAGAGCAGAGTGTGTGGGCTCTTCTGAACCTTGCAGTTACATAGGGATTCAGTTGTCTGAAAAAACGTGTTTATTTCGGGCTGAAAAACACGTTTTGAAAAAAGTGCTGTTACTGCCCCATAACTTACATGGGGTTGACCAAACTTGCAGAAACATGTTTATTTCTGCTGAAAAACATGTTTTGACACTTTCTGCACATTGGGGTTAAGAGCTGAGTGTGTGGGCTCTTCTGAGCTTTGCAGTTACATAGTGATTCAGTTGTCTGAAAAAAGGCGTTTATTTCGGGCTGAAAAACACGTTTTGAAAAAAGTGCTGTTACTGCCCCATAACTTACATGGGGTTGACCAAACTTGCAGAAACATGTTTATTTCTGCTGAAAAACACGTTTTGACACTTTCTGCACACTGGGGTTAAGAGCAGAGTGTGTGGGCTCTTCTGAGCCTTGCAGTTACATAGGGATTCAGTTGTCTGAAAAAACGCGTTTATTTCGGGCTGAAAAACACGTTTTGAAAAAAGTGCTGTTACTGCCCCATAACTTACATGGGGTTAACCAAACTTGCAGAAACATGTTTATTTCTGCTGAAAAACACGTTTTAACACTTTCTGCACACTGGGGTTAAGAGCAGAGTGTGTGGGCTCTTCTGAGCCTTGCAGTTACATAGGGATTCAGTTGTCTGAAAAAACGTGTTTATTTCGGGCTGAAAAACACGTTTTGAAAAGTGTACTGTAACTGCCCCATAACTTACATGGGGTTGACCAAACTTGCAGAAACATGTTTATTTCTGCTGAAAAACATGTGTTGACACTTTCTGCACACTGGGGTTAAGAGCTGAGTGTGTGGGCTCTTCTGAGCTTTGCAGTTACATAGGGATTCAGTTGTCTGAAAAAACGCGTTTATTTCGGGCTGAAAAACACGTTTTGAAAAAAGTGCTGTAACTGCCCCATAACTTACATGGGGTTGACCAAACTTGCAGAAACATGTTTATTTCTGCTGAAAAACATGTGTTGACACTCTCTGCACACTGGGGTTAAGAGCTGAGTGTGTGGGCTCTTCTGAGCTTTGCAGTTACATAGGGATTCAGTTGTCTGAAAAAACGCGTTTATTTCGGGCTGAAAAACACGTTTTGAAAAAAGTGCTGTAACTGCCCCATAACTTACATGGGGTTGACCAAACTTGCAGAAACATGTTTATTTCTGCTGAAAAACACGTTTTGACACTTTCTGCACACTGGGGTTAAGAGCAGAGTGTGTGGGCTCTTCTGAGCCTTGCAGTTACATAGGGATTCAGTTGTCTGAAAAAACGCGTTTATTTCGGGCTGAAAAACACGTTTTGAAAAAAGTGCTGTTACTGCCCCATAACTTACATGGGGTTGACCAAACTTGCAGAAACATGTTTATTTCTGCTGAAAAACACGTTTTAACACTTTCTGCACACTGGGGTTAAGAGCAGAGTGTGTGGGCTCTTCTGAGCCTTGCAGTTACATAGGGATTCAGTTGTCTGAAAAAACGTGTTTATTTCGGGCTGAAAAACACGTTTTGAAAAGTGTACTGTAACTGCCCCATAACTTACATGGGGTTGACCAAACTTGCAGAAACATGTTTATTTCTGCTGAAAAACATGTGTTGACACTTTCTGCACACTGGGGTTAAGAGCTGAGTGTGTGGGCTCTTCTGAGCTTTGCAGTTACATAGGGATTCAGTTGTCTGAAAAAACGCGTTTATTTCGGGCTGAAAAACACGTTTTGAAAAAAGTGCTGTAACTGCCCCATAACTTACATGGGGTTGACCAAACTTGCAGAAACATGTTTATTTCTGCTGAAAAACATGTGTTGACACTCTCTGCACACTGGGGTTAAGAGCTGAGTGTGTGGGCTCTTCTGAGCTTTGCAGTTACATAGGGATTCAGTTGTCTGAAAAAACGCGTTTATTTCGGGCTGAAAAACACGTTTTGAAAAAAGTGCTGTAACTGCCCCATAACTTACATGGGGTTGACCAAACTTGCAGAAACATGTTTATTTCTGCTGAAAAACATGTGTTGACACTTTCTGCACACTGGGGTTAAGAGCAGAGTGTGTGGGCTCTTCTAAGCATTGCAGTTACATAAGGGATTCAGTTGTCTGAAAAAACGTGTTTATTTCGGGCTGAAAAACACGTTTTGAAAAGTGTACTGTAACTGCCCCATAACTTACATGGGGTTGACCAAACTTGCAGAAACATGTTTATTTCTGCTGAAAAACACGTTTTGACACCTTCTGCACACTGGGGTTAAGAGCAGAGTGTGTGGGCTCTTCTGAGCCTTGCAGTTACATAGGGATTCAGTTGTCTGAAAAAACGCGTTTATTTCGGGCTGAAAAACACGTTTTGAAAAAAGTGCTGTTACTGCCCCATAACTTACATGGGGTTGACCAAACTTGCAGAAACATGTTTATTTCTGCTGAAAAACATGTTTTGACACTTTCTGCACACTGGGGTTAAGAGCTGAGTGTGTGGGTTCTTCTGAGCTTTGCAGTTACATAGGGATTCAGTTGTCTGAAAAAAGGCGTTTATTTCGGGCTGAAAAACACGTTTTGAAAAGTGTACTGTAACTGCCCCATAACTTACATGGGGTTGACCAAACTTGCAGAAACATGTTTATTTCTGCTGAAAAACATGTGTTGACACTTTCTGCACACTGGGGTTAAGAGCTGAGTGTGTGGGCTCTTCTGAGCTTTGCAGTTACATAGGGATTCAGTTGTCTGAAAAAACGCGTTTATTTCGGGCTGAAAAACACGTTTTGAAAAAAGTGCTGTAACTGCCCCATAACTTACATGGGGTTGACCAAACTTCCAGAAACATGTTTATTTCTGCTGAAAAACACGTTTTGACACTTTCTGCACACTGGGGTTAAGAGCAGAGTGTGTGGGCTCTTCTGAGCCTTGCAGTTACATAGGGATTCAGTTGTCTGAAAAAACGTGTTTATTTCGGGCTGAAAAACATGTTTTGAAAAGTGTACTGTAACTGCCCCATAACTTACATGGGGTTGACCAAACTTGCAGAAACATGTTTATTTCTGCTGAAAAACATGTTTTAACACTTTCTGCACAGTGGGGTTAAGAGCTGAGTGTGTGGGCTCTTCTGAGCTTTGCAGTTACATAGGGATTCAGTTGTCTGAAAAAAGGCGTTTATTTCGGGCTGAAAAACACGTTTTGAAAAAAGTGCTGTAACTGCCCCATAACTTACATGGGGTTGACCAAACTTGCAGAAACATGTTTATTTCTGCTGAAAAACATGTGTTGACACTTATTGCACACTGGGGTTAAGAGCAGAGTGTGTGGGCTCTTCTAAGCCTTGCAGTTACATAGGGATTCAGTTGTCTGAAAAAACGCGTTTATTACGGGCTGAAAAACACGTTTTGAAAAAAGTGCTGTTACTGCCCCATAACTTACATGGGGTTGACCAAACTTGCAGAAACATGTTTATTTCTGCTGAAAAACATGTGTTGACACTTTCTGCACACTGGGGTTAAGAGCTGAGTGTGTGGGCTCTTCTGAGCTTTGCAGTTGCATAGGGATTCAGTTGTCTGAAAAAAGGCGTTTATTTCGGGCTGAAAAACACGTTTTGAAAAAAGTGCTGTAACTGCCCCATAACTTACATGGGGTTGACCAAACTTGCAGAAACATGTTTATTTCTGCTGAAAAACATGTGTTGACACTTTCTGCACACTGGGGTTAAGAGCAGAGTGTGTGGGCTCTTCTAAGCCTTGCAGTTACATAGGGATTCAGTTGTCTGAAAAAACGTGTTTATTTCGGGCTGAAAAACACGTTTTGAAAAGTGTACTGTAACTGCCCCATAACTTACATGGGGTTGACCAAACTTGCAGAAACATGTTTATTTCTGCTGAAAAACACGTTTTGACACCTTCTGCACACTGGGGTTAAGAGCAGAGTGTGTGGGCTCTTCTGAGCCTTGCAGTTACATAGGGATTCAGTTGTCTGAAAAAACGCGTTTATTTCGGGCTGAAAAACACGTTTTGAAAAAAGTGCTGTTACTTCCCCATAACTTACATGGGGTTGACCAAACTTGCAGAAACATGTTTATTTCTGCTGAAAAACATGTTTTGACACTTTCTGCACACTGGGGTTAAGAGCTGAGTGTGTGGGTTCTTCTGAGCTTTGCAGTTACATAGGGATTCAGTTGTCTGAAAAAAGGCGTTTATTTCGGGCTGAAAAACACGTTTTGAAAAGTGTACTGTAACTGCCCCATAACTTAAATGGGGTTGACCAAACTTGCAGAAACATGTTTATTTCTGCTGAAAAACACGTTTTGACACTTTCTGCACACTGGGGTTAAGAGCAGAGTGTGTGGGCTCTTCTGAGCCTTGCAGTTACATAGGGATTCAGTTGTCTGAAAAAAGGCGTTTATTTCGGGCTGAAAAACACGTTTTGAAAAAGTGCTGTTACTGCCCCATAACTTACATGGGGTTGACCAAACTTGCAGAAACATGTTTATTTCTGCTGAAAAACACGTTTTGACACTTTCTGCACACTGGGGTTAAGAGCAGAGTGTGTGGGCTCTTCTGAGCCTTGCAGTTACATAGGGATTCAGTTGTCTGAAAAAACGCGTTTATTTCGGGCTGAAAAACACGTTTTGAAAAAAGTGCTGTTACTGCCCCATAACTTACATGGGGTTGACCAAACTTGCAGAAACATGTTTATTTCTGCTGAAAAACACGTTTTGACACTTTCTGCACACTGGGGTTAAGAGCAGAGTGTGTGGGCTCTTCTGAGCCTTGCAGTTACATAGGGATTCAGTTGTCTGAAAAAACGCGTTTATTTCGGGCTGAAAAACACGTTTTGAAAAAAGTGCTGTTACTTGCCCCATAACTTACATGGGGTTGACCAAACTTGCAGAAACATGTTTATTTCTGCTGAAAAACACGTTTTAACACTTTCTGCACACTGGGGTTAAGAGCAGAGTGTGTGGGCTCTTCTAAGCCTTGCAGTTACATAGGGATTCAGTTGTCTGAAAAAACGTGTTTATTTCGGGCTGAAAAACACGTTTTGAAAAGTGTACTGTAACTGCCCCATAACTTACATGGGGTTGACCAAACTTGCAGAAACATGTTTATTTCTGCTGAAAAACATGTGTTGACACTTTCTGCACACTGGGGTTAAGAGCTGAGTGTGTGGGCTCTTCTGAGCTTTGCAGTTACATAGGGATTCAGTTGTCTGAAAAAACGCGTTTATTTCGGGCTGAAAAACACGTTTTGAAAAAAGTGCTGTAACTGCCCCATAACTTACATGGGGTTGACCAAACTTGCAGAAACATGTTTATTTCTGCTGAAAAACATGTGTTGACACTTTCTGCACACTGGGGTTAAGAGCAGAGTGTGTGGGCTCTTCTAAGCCTTGCAGTTACATAGGGATTCAGTTGTCTGAAAAAACGTGTTTATTTCGGGCTGAAAAACACGTTTTGAAAAGTGTACTGTAACTGCCCCATAACTTACATGGGGTTGACCAAACTTGCAGAAACATGTTTATTTCTGCTGAAAAACACGTTTTGACACCTTCTGCACACTGGGGTTAAGAGCAGAGTGTATGGGCTCTTCTGAGCCTTGCAGTTACATAGGGATTCAGTTGTCTGAAAAAACGCGTTTATTTCGGGCTGAAAAACACGTTTTGAAAAAAGTGCTGTTACTGCCCCATAACTTACATGGGGTTGACCAAACTTGCAGAAACATGTTTATTTCTGCTGAAAAACATGTTTTGACACTTTCTGCACACTGGGGTTAAGAGCTGAGTGTGTGGGTTCTTCTGAGCTTTGCAGTTACATAGGGATTCAGTTGTCTGAAAAAAGGCGTTTATTTCGGGCTGAAAAACACGTTTTGAAAAGTGTACTGTAACTGCCCCATAACTTACATGGGGTTGACCAAACTTGCAGAAACATGTTTATTTCTGCTGAAAAACATGTGTTGACACTTTCTGCACACTGGGGTTAAGAGCTGAGTGTGTGGGCTCTTCTGAGCTTTGCAGTTACATAGGGATTCAGTTGTCTGAAAAAACGCGTTTATTTCGGGCTGAAAAACACGTTTTGAAAAAAGTGCTGTAACTGCCCCATAACTTACATGGGGTTGACCAAACTTCCAGAAACATGTTTATTTCTGCTGAAAAACACGTTTTGACACTTTCTGCACACTGGGGTTAAGAGCAGAGTGTGTGGGCTCTTCTGAGCCTTGCAGTTACATAGGGATTCAGTTGTCTGAAAAAACGTGTTTATTTCGGGCTGAAAAACACGTTTTGAAAAGTGTACTGTAACTGCCCCATAACTTACATGGGGTTGACCAAACTTGCAGAAACATGTTTATTTCTGCTGAAAAACATGTTTTAACACTTTCTGCACAGTGGGGTTAAGAACTGAGTGTGTGGGCTCTTCTGAGCTTTGCAGTTACATAGGGATTCAGTTGTCTGAAAAAAGGCGTTTATTTCGGGCTGAAAAACACGTTTTGAAAAAAGTGCTGTAACTGCCCCATAACTTACATGGGGTTGACCAAACTTGCAGAAACATGTTTATTTCTGCTGAAAAACATGTGTTGACACTTTCTGCACACTGGGGTTAAGAGCAGAGTGTGTGGGCTCTTCTGAGCTTTGCAGTTACATAGGGATTCAGTTGTCTGAAAAAAGGCGTTTATTTCGGGCTGAAAAACACGTTTTGAAAAAAGTGCTGTTACTGCCCCATAACTTACATGGGGTCGACCAAACTTGCAGAAACATGTTTATTTCTGCTGAAAAACACGTTTTGACACTTTCTGCACACTGGGGTTAAGAGCAGAGTGTGTGGGCTCTTCTGAGCCTTGCAGTTACATAGGGATTCAGTTGTCTGAAAAAACGTGTTTATTTCGGGCTGAAAAACACGTTTTGAAAAGTGTACTGTAACTGCCCCATAACTTACATGGGGTTGACCAAACTTGCAGAAACATGTTTATTTCTGCTGAAAAACATGTTTTAACACTTTCTGCACAGTAGGGTTAAGAGCTGAGTGTGTGGGCTCTTCTGAGCTTTGCAGTTACATAGGGATTCAGATGTCTGAAAAAAGGCGTTTATTTCGGGCTGAAAAACACGTTTTGAAAAAAGTGCTGTTACTGCCCCATAACTTACATGGGGTTGACCAAACTTGCAGAAACATGTTTATTTCTGCTGAAAAACACGTTTTGACACTTTCTGCACACTGGGGTTAAGAGCAGAGTGTGTGGGCTCTTCTGAACCTTGCAGTTACATAGGGATTCAGTTGTCTGAAAAAACGTGTTTATTTCGGGCTGAAAAACACGTTTTGAAAAGTGTACTGTAACTGCCCCATAACTTACATGGGGTTGACCAAACTTGCAGAAACATGTTTATTTCTGCTGAAAAACATGTTTTGACACTTTCTGCACACTGGGGTTAAGAGCTGAGTGTGTGGGCTCTTCTGAGCTTTGCAGTTACATAGTGATTCAGTTGTCTGAAAAAAGGCGTTTATTTCGGGCTGAAAAACACGTTTTGAAAAAAGTGCTGTTACTGCCCCATAACTTACATGGGGTTGACCAAACTTGCAGAAACATGTTTATTTCTGCTGAAAAACACGTTTTGACACTTTCTGCACACTGGGGTTAAGAGCAGAGTGTGTGGGCTCTTCTGAGCCTTGCAGTTACATAGGGATTCAGTTGTCTGAAAAAACGCGTTTATTTCGGGCTGAAAAACACGTTTTGAAAAAAGTGCTGTTACTGACCATAACTTACATGGGGTTGACCAAACTTGCAGAAACATGTTTATTTCTGCTGAAAAACACGTTTTAACACTTTCTGCACACTGGGGTTAAGAGCAGAGTGTGTGGGCTCTTCTGAGCCTTGCAGTTACATAGGGATTCAGTTGTCTGAAAAAACGTGTTTATTTCGGGCTGAAAAACACGTTTTGAAAAGTGTACTGTAACTGCCCCATAACTTACATGGGGTTGACCAAACTTGCAGAAACATGTTTATTTCTGCTGAAAACCATGTGTTGACACTTTCTGCACACTGGGGTTAAGAGCTGAGTGTGTGGGCTCTTCTGAGCTTTGCAGTTACATAGGGATTCAGTTGTCTGAAAAAACGCGTTTATTTCGGGCTGAAAAACACGTTTTGAAAAAAGTGCTGTAACTGCCCCATAACTTACATGGGGTTGACCAAACTTGCAGAAACATGTTTATTTCTGCTGAAAAACACGTGTTGACACTCTCTGCACACTGGGGTTAAGAGCTGAGTGTGTGGGCTCTTCTGAGCTTTGCAGTTACACAGGGATTCAGTTGTCTGAAAAAACGCGTTTATTTCGGGCTGAAAAACACGTTTTGAAAAAAGTGCTGTAACTGCCCCATAACTTACATGGGGTTGACCAAACTTGCAGAAACATGTTTACTTCTGCTGAAAAACATGTGTTGACACTTTCTGCACACTGGGGTTAAGAGCAGAGTGTGTGGGCTCTTCTAAGCCTTGCAGTTACATAGGGATTCAGTTGTCTGAAAAAACGTGTTTATTTCGGGCTGAAAAACACGTTTTGAAAAGTGTACTGTAACTGCCCCATAACTTACATGGGGTTGACCAAACTTGCAGAAACATGTTTATTTCTGCTGAAAAACATGTGTTGACACTTTCTGCACACTGGGGTTAAGAGCTGAGTGTGTGGGCTCTTCTGAGCTTTGCAGTTACATAGGGATTCAGTTGTCTGAAAAAAGGCGTTTATTTCGGGCTGAAAAACACGTTTTGAAAAAAGTGCTGTTACTGCCCCATAACTTACATGGGGTCGACCAAACTTGCAGAAACATGTTTATTTCTGCTGAAAAACACGTTTTGACACTTTCTGCACACTGGGGTTAAGAGCAGAGTGTGTGGGCTCTTCTGAGCCTTGCAGTTACATAGGGATTCAGTTGTCTGAAAAAACGTGTTTATTTCGGGCTGAAAAATACGTTTTGAAAAGTGTACTGTAACTGCCCCATAACTTACATGGGGTTGACCAAACTTGCAGAAACATGTTTATTTCTGCTGAAAAACATGTTTTAACACTTTCTGCACAGTGGGGTTAAGAGCTGAGTGTGTGGGCTCTTCTGAGCTTTGCAGTTACATAGGGATTCAGATGTCTGAAAAAAGGCGTTTATTTCGGGCTGAAAAACACGTTTTGAAAAAAGTGCTGTTACTGCCCCATAACTTACATGGGGTTGACCAAACTTGCAGAAACATGTTTATTTCTGCTGAAAAACACGTTTTGACACTTTCTGCACACTGGGGTTAAGAGCAGAGTGTGTGGGCTCTTCTGAACCTTGCAGTTACATAGGGATTCAGTTGTCTGAAAAAACGTGTTTATTTCGGGCTGAAAAACACGTTTTGAAAAAAGTGCTGTTACTGCCCCATAACTTACATGGGGTTGACCAAACTTGCAGAAACATGTTTATTTCTGCTGAAAAACATGTTTTGACACTTTCTGCACACTGGGGTTAAGAGCTGAGTGTGTGGGCTCTTCTGAGCTTTGCAGTTACATAGTGATTCAGTTGTCTGAAAAAAGGCGTTTATTTCGGGCTGAAAAACACGTTTTGAAAAAAGTGCTGTTAATGCCCCATAACTTACATGGGGTTGACCAAACTTGCAGAAACATGTTTATTTCTGCTGAAAAACACGTTTTGACACTTTCTGCACACTGGGGTTAAGAGCAGAGTGTGTGGGCTCTTCTGAGCCTTGCAGTTACATAGGGATTCAGTTGTCTGAAAAAACGCGTTTATTTCGGGCTGAAAAACACGTTTTGAAAAAAGTGCTGTTACTGCCCCATAACTTACATGGGGTTGACCAAACTTGCAGAAACATGTTTATTTCTGCTGAAAAACACGTTTTAACACTTTCTGCACACTGGGGTTAAGAGCAGAGTGTGTGGGCTCTTCTGAGCCTTGCAGTTACATAGGGATTCAGTTGTCTGAAAAAACGTGTTTATTTCGGGCTGAAAAACACGTTTTGAAAAGTGTACTGTAACTGCCCCATAACTTACATGGGGTTGACCAAACTTGCAGAAACATGTTTATTTCTGCTGAAAAACATGTGTTGACACTTTCTGCACACTGGGGTTAAGAGCTGAGTGTGTGGGCTCTTCTGAGCTTTGCAGTTACATAGGGATTCAGTTGTCTGAAAAAAGGCGTTTATTTCGGGCTGAAAAACACGTTTTGAAAAGTGTACTGTAACTGCCCCATAACTTACATGGGGTTGACCAAACTTGCAGAAACATGTTTATGTCTGCTGAAAAACATGTGTTGACACTTTCTGCACACTGGGGTTAAGAGCTGAGTGTGTGGGCTCTTCTGAGCTTTGCAGTTACATAGGGATTCAGTTGTCTGAAAAAAGGCGTTTATTTCGGGCTGAAAAACACGTTTTGAAAAGTGTACTGTAACTGCCCCATAACTTACATGGGGTTGACCAAACTTGCAGAAACATGTTTATGTCTGCTGAAAAACATGTGTTGACACTTTCTGCACACTGGGGTTAAGAGCTGAGTGTGTGGGCTCTTCTGAGCTTTGCAGTTACATAGGGATTCAGTTGTCTGAAAAAAGGCGTTTATTTCGGGCTGAAAAACACGTTTTGAAAAAAGTGCTGTTACTGCCCCATAACTTACATGGGGTCGACCAAACTTGCAGAAACATGTTTATTTCTGCTGAAAAACACGTTTTGACACTTTCTGCACACTGGGGTTAAGAGCAGAGTGTGTGGGCTCTTCTGAGCCTTGCAGTTACATAGGGATTCAGTTGTCTGAAAAAACGTGTTTATTTCGGGCTGAAAAACACGTTTTGAAAAGTGTACTGTAACTGCCCCATAACTTACATGGGGTTGACCAAACTTGCAGAAACATGTTTATTTCTGCTGAAAAACACGTTTTGACACTTTCTGCACACTGGGGTTAAGAGCAGAGTGTGTGGGCTCTTCTGAGCCTTGCAGTTACATAGGGATTCAGTTGTCTGAAAAAACGCGTTTATTTCGGGCTGAAAAACACGTTTTGAAAAAAGTGCTGTTACTGCCCCATAACTTACATGGGGTTGACCAAACTTGCAGAAACATGTTTATTTCTGCTGAAAAACACGTTTTAACACTTTCTGCACACTGGGGTTAAGAGCAGAGTGTGTGGGCTCTTCTGAGCCTTGCAGTTACACAGGGATTCAGATGTCTGAAAAAACGTGTTTATTTCGGGCTGAAAAACACGTTTTGAAAAGTGTACTGTAACTGCCCCATAACTTACATGGGGTTGACCAAACTTGCAGAAACATGTTTATTTCTGCTGAAAAACATGTGTTGACACTTTCTGCACACTGGGGTTAAGAGCTGAGTGTGTGGGCTCTTCTGAGCTTTGCAGTTACATAGGGATTCAGTTGTCTGAAAAAACGCGTTTATTTCGGGCTGAAAAACACGTTTTGAAAAAAGTGCTGTAACTGCCCCATAACTTACATGGGGTTGACCAAACTTGCAGAAACATGTTTATTTCTGCTGAAAAACATGTGTTGACACTCTCTACACTCTGGGGTTAAGAGCTGAGTGTGTGGGCTCTTCTGAGCTTTGCAGTTACATAGGGATTCAGTTGTCTGAAAAAACGCGTTTATTTCGGGCTGAAAAACACGTTTTGAAAAAAGTGCTGTTACTGCCCCATAACTTACATGGGGTCGACCAAACTTGCAGAAACATGTTTATTTCTGCTGAAAAACACGTTTTGACACTTTCTGCACACTGGGGTTAAGAGCAGAGTGTGTGGGCTCTTCTGAGCCTTGCAGTTACATAGGGATTCAGTTGTCTGAAAAAACGTGTTTATTTCGGGCTGAAAAACACGTTTTGAAAAGTGTACTGTAACTGCCCCATAACTTACATGGGGTTGACCAAACTTGCAGAAACATGTTTATTTCTGCTGAAAAACATGTTTTAACACTTTCTGCACAGTGGGGTTAAGAGCTGAGTGTGTGGGCTCTTCTGAGCTTTGCAGTTACATAGGGATTCAGATGTCTGAAAAAAGGCGTTTATTTCGGGCTGAAAAACACGTTTTGAAAAAAGTGCTGTTACTGCCCCATAACTTACATGGGGTTGACCAAACTTGCAGAAACATGTTTATTTCTGCTGAAAAACACGTTTTGACACTTTCTGCACACTGGGGTTAAGAGCAGAGTGTGTGGGCTCTTCTGAACCTTGCAGTTACATAGGGATTCAGTTGTCTGAAAAAACGCGTTTATTTCGGGCTGAAAAACACGTTTTGAAAAAAGTGCTGTTACTGCCCCATAACTTACATGGGGTCGACCAAACTTGCAGAAACATGTTTATTTCTGCTGAAAAACACGTTTTGACACTTTCTGCACACTGGGGTTAAGAGCAGAGTGTGTGGGCTCTTCTGAGCCTTGCAGTTACATAGGGATTCAGTTGTCTGAAAAAACGTGTTTATTTCGTGCTGAAAAACACGTTTTGAAAAGTGTACTGTAACTGCCCCATAACTTACATGGGGTTGACCAAACTTGCAGAAACATGTTTATTTCTGCTGAAAAACATGTTTTAACACTTTCTGCACAGTGGGGTTAAGAGCTGAGTGTGTGGGCTCTTCTGAGCTTTGCAGTTACATAGGGATTCAGATGTCTGAAAAAAGGCGTTTATTTCGGGCTGAAAAACACGTTTTGAAAAAAGTGCTGTTACTGCCCCATAACTTACATGGGGTTGACCAAACTTGCAGAAACATGTTTATTTCTGCTGAAAAACACGTTTTGACACTTTCTGCACACTGGGGTTAAGAGCAGAGTGTGTGGGCTCTTCTGAACCTTGCAGTTACATAGGGATTCAGTTGTCTGAAAAAACGTGTTTATTTCGGGCTGAAAAACACGTTTTGAAAAAAGTGCTGTTACTGCCCCATAACTTACATGGGGTTGACCAAACTTGCAGAAACATGTTTATTTCTGCTGAAAAACATGTTTTGACACTTTCTGCACACTGGGGTTAAGAGCTGAGTGTGTGGGCTCTTCTGAGCCTTGCAGTTACATAGGGATTCAGTTGTCTGAAAAAACGCGTTTATTTCGGGCTGAAAAACACGTTTTGAAAAAAGTGCTGTTACTGCCCCATAACTTACATGGGGTTGACCAAACTTGCAGAAACATGTTTATTTCTGCTGAAAAACACGTTTTAACACTTTCTGCACACTGGGGTTAAGAGCAGAGTGTGTGGGCTCTTCTGAGCCTTGCAGTTACATAGGGATTCAGTTGTCTGAAAAAACGTGTTTATTTCGGGCTGAAAAACACGTTTTGAAAAGTGTACTGTAACTGCCCCATAACTTACATGGGGTTGACCAAACTTGCAGAAACATGTTTATTTCTGCTGAAAACCATGTGTTGACACTTTCTGCACACTGGGGTTAAGAGCTGAGTGTGTGGGCTCTTCTGAGCTTTGCAGTTACATAGGGATTCAGTTGTCTGAAAAAACGCGTTTATTTCGGGCTGAAAAACACGTTTTGAAAAAAGTGCTGTAACTGCCCCATAACTTACATGGGGTTGACCAAACTTGCAGAAACATGTTTATTTCTGCTGAAAAACACGTGTTGACACTCTCTGCACACTGGGGTTAAGAGCTGAGTGTGTGGGCTCTTCTGAGCTTTGCAGTTACACAGGGATTCAGTTGTCTGAAAAAACGCGTTTATTTCGGGCTGAAAAACACGTTTTGAAAAAAGTGCTGTAACTGCCCCATAACTTACATGGGGTTGACCAAACTTGCAGAAACATGTTTACTTCTGCTGAAAAACATGTGTTGACACTTTCTGCACACTGGGGTTAAGAGCAGAGTGTGTGGGCTCTTCTAAGCCTTGCAGTTACATAGGGATTCAGTTGTCTGAAAAAACGTGTTTATTTCGGGCTGAAAAACACGTTTTGAAAAGTGTACTGTAACTGCCCCATAACTTACATGGGGTTGACCAAACTTGCAGAAACATGTTTATTTCTGCTGAAAAACATGTGTTGACACTTTCTGCACACTGGGGTTAAGAGCTGAGTGTGTGGGCTCTTCTGAGCTTTGCAGTTACATAGGGATTCAGTTGTCTGAAAAAAGGCGTTTATTTCGGGCTGAAAAACACGTTTTGAAAAAAGTGCTGTTACTGCCCCATAACTTACATGGGGTCGACCAAACTTGCAGAAACATGTTTATTTCTGCTGAAAAACACGTTTTGACACTTTCTGCACACTGGGGTTAAGAGCAGAGTGTGTGGGCTCTTCTGAGCCTTGCAGTTACATAGGGATTCAGTTGTCTGAAAAAACGTGTTTATTTCGGGCTGAAAAATACGTTTTGAAAAGTGTACTGTAACTGCCCCATAACTTACATGGGGTTGACCAAACTTGCAGAAACATGTTTATTTCTGCTGAAAAACACGTTTTGACACTTTCTGCACACTGGGGTTAAGAGCAGAGTGTGTGGGCTCTTCTGAACCTTGCAGTTACATAGGGATTCAGTTGTCTGAAAAAACGTGTTTATTTCGGGCTGAAAAACACGTTTTGAAAAAAGTGCTGTTACTGCCCCATAACTTACATGGGGTTGACCAAACTTGCAGAAACATGTTTATTTCTGCTGAAAAACACGTTTTGACACCTTCTGCACACTGGGGTTAAGAGCAGAGTGTGTGGGCTCTTCTGAGCCTTGCAGTTACATAGGGATTCAGTTGTCTGAAAAAACGCGTTTATTTCGGGCTGAAAAACACGTTTTGAAAAAAGTGCTGTTACTGCCCCATAACTTACATGGGGTTGACCAAACTTGCAGAAACATGTTTATTTCTGCTGAAAAACATATTTTGACACTTTCTGCACACTGGGGTTAAGAGCTGAGTGTGTGGGTTCTTCTGAGCTTTGCAGTTACATAGGGATTCAGTTGTCTGAAAAAAGGCGTTTATTTCGGGCTGAAAAACACGTTTTGAAAAGTGTACTGTAACTGCCCCATAACTTACATGGGGTTGACCAAACTTGCAGAAACATGTTTATGTCTGCTGAAAAACATGTGTTGACACTTTCTGCACACTGGGGTTAAGAGCTGAGTGTGTGGGCTCTTCTGAGCTTTGCAGTTACATAGGGATTCAGTTGTCTGAAAAAAGGCGTTTATTTCGGGCTGAAAAACACGTTTTGAAAAAAGTGCTGTTACTGCCCCATAACTTACATGGGGTCGACCAAACTTGCAGAAACATGTTTATTTCTGCTGAAAAACACGTTTTGACACTTTCTGCACACTGGGGTTAAGAGCAGAGTGTGTGGGCTCTTCTGAGCCTTGCAGTTACATAGGGATTCAGTTGTCTGAAAAAACGTGTTTATTTCGGGCTGAAAAACACGTTTTGAAAAGTGTACTGTAACTGCCCCATAACTTACATGGGGTTGACCAAACTTGCAGAAACATGTTTATTTCTGCTGAAAAACATGTTTTAACACTTTCTGCACAGTGGGGTTAAGAGCTGAGTGTGTGGGCTCTTCTGAGCTTTGCAGTTACATAGTGATTCAGTTGTCTGAAAAAAGGCGTTTATTTCGGGCTGAAAAACACGTTTTGAAAAAAGTGCTGTTACTGCCCCATAACTTACATGGGGTTGACCAAACTTGCAGAAACATGTTTATTTCTGCTGAAAAACACGTTTTGACACTTTCTGCACACTGGGGTTAAGAGCAGAGTGTGTGGGCTCTTCTGAGCCTTGCAGTTACATAGGGATTCAGTTGTCTGAAAAAACGCGTTTATTTCGGGCTGAAAAACACGTTTTGAAAAAAGTGCTGTTACTGCCCCATAACTTACATGGGGTTGACCAAACTTGCAGAAACATGTTTATTTCTGCTGAAAAACACGTTTTAACACTTTCTGCACACTGGGGTTAAGAGCAGAGTGTGTGGGCTCTTCTGAGCCTTGCAGTTACACAGGGATTCAGATGTCTGAAAAAACGTGTTTATTTCGGGCTGAAAAACACGTTTTGAAAAGTGTACTGTAACTGCCCCATAACTTACATGGGGTTGACCAAACTTGCAGAAACATGTTTATTTCTGCTGAAAAACATGTGTTGACACTTTCTGCACACTGGGGTTAAGAGCTGAGTGTGTGGGCTCTTCTGAGCTTTGCAGTTACATAGGGATTCAGTTGTCTGAAAAAACGCGTTTATTTCGGGCTGAAAAACACGTTTTGAAAAAAGTGCTGTAACTGCCCCATAACTTACATGGGGTTGACCAAACTTGCAGAAACATGTTTATTTCTGCTGAAAAACATGTGTTGACACTCTCTGCACACTGGGGTTAAGAGCTGAGTGTGTGGGCTCTTCTGAGCTTTGCAGTTACATAGGGATTCAGTTGTCTGAAAAAACGCGTTTATTTCGGGCTGAAAAACACGTTTTGAAAAAAGTGCTGTTACTGCCCCATAACTTACATGGGGTCGACCAAACTTGCAGAAACATGTTTATTTCTGCTGAAAAACACGTTTTGACACTTTCTGCACACTGGGGTTAAGAGCAGAGTGTGTGGGCTCTTCTGAGCCTTGCAGTTACATAGGGATTCAGTTGTCTGAAAAAACGTGTTTATTTCGGGCTGAAAAACACGTTTTGAAAAGTGTACTGTAACTGCCCCATAACTTACATGGGGTTGACCAAACTTGCAGAAACATGTTTATTTCTGCTGAAAAACATGTTTTAACACTTTCTGCACAGTGGGGTTAAGAGCTGAGTGTGTGGGCTCTTCTGAGCTTTGCAGTTACATAGGGATTCAGATGTCTGAAAAAAGGCGTTTATTTCGGGCTGAAAAACACGTTTTGAAAAAAGTGCTGTTACTGCCCCATAACTTACATGGGGTTGACCAAACTTGCAGAAACATGTTTATTTCTGCTGAAAAACACGTTTTGACACTTTCTGCACACTGGGGTTAAGAGCAGAGTGTGTGGGCTCTTCTGAACCTTGCAGTTACATAGGGATTCAGTTGTCTGAAAAAACGCGTTTATTTCGGGCTGAAAAACACGTTTTGAAAAAAGTGCTGTTACTGCCCCATAACTTACATGGGGTCGACCAAACTTGCAGAAACATGTTTATTTCTGCTGAAAAACAAGTTTTGACACTTTCTGCACACTGGGGTTAAGAGCAGAGTGTGTGGGCTCTTCTGAGCCTTGCAGTTACATAGGGATTCAGTTGTCTGAAAAAACGTGTTTATTTCGGGCTGAAAAACACGTTTTGAAAAGTGTACTGTAACTGCCCCATAACTTACATGGGGTTGACCAAACTTGCAGAAACATGTTTATTTCTGCTGAAAAACATGTTTTAACACTTTCTGCACAGTGGGGTTAAGAGCTGAGTGTGTGGGCTCTTCTGAGCTTTGCAGTTACATAGGGATTCAGATGTCTGAAAAAAGGCGTTTATTTCGGGCTGAAAAACACGTTTTGAAAAAAGTGCTGTTACTGCCCCATAACTTACATGGGGTTGACCAAACTTGCAGAAACATGTTTATTTCTGCTGAAAAACACGTTTTGACACTTTCTGCACACTGGGGTTAAGAGCAGAGTGTGTGGGCTCTTCTGAGCCTTGCAGTTACATAGGGATTCAGTTGTCTGAAAAAACGCGTTTATTTCGGGCTGAAAAACACGTTTTGAAAAAAGTGCTGTTACTGCCCCATAACTTACATGGGGTTGACCAAACTTGCAGAAACATGTTTATTTCTGCTGAAAAACACGTTTTGACACTTTCTGCACACTGGGGTTAAGAGCAGAGTGTGTGGGCTCTTCTGAGCCTTGCAGTTACATAGGGATTCAGTTGTCTGAAAAAACGCGTTTATTTCGGGCTGAAAAACACGTTTTGAAAAAAGTGCTGTAACTGCCCCATAACTTACATGGGGTTGACCAAACTTGCAGAAACATGTTTATTTCTGCTGAAAAACACGTGTTGACACTCTCTGCACACTGGGGTTAAGAGCTGAGTGTGTGGGCTCTTCTGAGCTTTGCAGTTACACAGGGATTCAGTTGTCTGAAAAAACGCGTTTATTTCGGGCTGAAAAACACGTTTTGAAAAAAGTGCTGTAACTGCCCCATAACTTACATGGGGTTGACCAAACTTGCAGAAACATGTTTACTTCTGCTGAAAAACATGTGTTGACACTTTCTGCACACTGGGGTTAAGAGCAGAGTGTGTGGGCTCTTCTAAGCTTTGCAGTTACATAGGGATTCAGTTGTCTGAAAAAACGTGTTTATTTCGGGCTGAAAAACACGTTTTGAAAAGTGTACTGTAACTGCCCCATAACTTACATGGGGTTGACCAAACTTGCAGAAACATGTTTATTTCTGCTGAAAAACATGTGTTGACACTTTCTGCACACTGGGGTTAAGAGCTGAGTGTGTGGGCTCTTCTGAGCTTTGCAGTTACATAGGGATTCAGTTGTCTGAAAAAAGGCGTTTATTTCGGGCTGAAAAACACGTTTTGAAAAAAGTGCTGTTACTGCCCCATAACTTACATGGGGTCGACCAAACTTGCAGAAACATGTTTATTTCTGCTGAAAAACACGTTTTGACACTTTCTGCACACTGGGGTTAAGAGCAGAGTGTGTGGGCTCTTCTGAGCCTTGCAGTTACATAGGGATTCAGTTGTCTGAAAAAACGTGTTTATTTCGGGCTGAAAAATACGTTTTGAAAAGTGTACTGTAACTGCCCCATAACTTACATGGGGTTGACCAAACTTGCAGAAACATGTTTATTTCTGCTGAAAAACATGTTTTAACACTTTCTGCACAGTGGGGTTAAGAGCTGAGTGTGTGGGCTCTTCTGAGCTTTGCAGTTACATAGGGATTCAGATGTCTGAAAAAAGGCGTTTATTTCGGGCTGAAAAACACGTTTTGAAAAAAGTGCTGTTACTGCCCCATAACTTACATGGGGTTGACCAAACTTGCAGAAACATGTTTATTTCTGCTGAAAAACACGTTTTGACACTTTCTGCACACTGGGGTTAAGAGCAGAGTGTGTGGGCTCTTCTGAACCTTGCAGTTACATAGGGATTCAGTTGTCTGAAAAAACGTGTTTATTTCGGGCTGAAAAACACGTTTTGAAAAAAGTGCTGTTACTGCCCCATAACTTACATGGGGTTGACCAAACTTGCAGAAACATGTTTATTTCTGCTGAAAAACATGTTTTGACACTTTCTGCACACTGGGGTTAAGAGCTGAGTGTGTGGGCTCTTCTGAGCTTTGCAGTTACATAGTGATTCAGTTGTCTGAAAAAAGGCGTTTATTTCGGGCTGAAAAACACGTTTTGAAAAAAGTGCTGTTACTGCCCCATAACTTACATGGGGTTGACCAAACTTGCAGAAACATGTTTATTTCTGCTGAAAAACACGTTTTGACACTTTCTGCACACTGGGGTTAAGAGCAGAGTGTGTGGGCTCTTCTGAGCCTTGCAGTTACATAGGGATTCAGTTGTCTGAAAAAACGCGTTTATTTCGGGCTGAAAAACACGTTTTGAAAAAAGTGCTGTTACTGCCCCATAACTTACATGGGGTTGACCAAACTTGCAGAAACATGTTTATTTCTGCTGAAAAACACGTTTTAACACTTTCTGCACACTGGGGTTAAGAGCAGAGTGTGTGGGCTCTTCTGAGCCTTGCAGTTACATAGGGATTCAGTTGTCTGAAAAAACGTGTTTATTTCGGGCTGAAAAACACGTTTTGAAAAGTGTACTGTAACTGCCCCATAACTTACATGGGGTTGACCAAACTTGCAGAAACATGTTTATTTCTGCTGAAAAACATGTGTTGACACTCTCTGCACACTGGGGTTAAGAGCTGAGTGTGTGGGCTCTTCTGAGCTTTGCAGTTACATAGGGATTCAGTTGTCTGAAAAAACGCGTTTATTTCGGGCTGAAAAACACGTTTTGAAAAAAGTGCTGTAACTGCCCCATAACTCACATGGGGTTGACCAAACTTGCAGAAACATGTTTATTTCTGCTGAAAAACATGTGTTGACACTTTCTGCACACTGGGGTTAAGAGCAGAGTGTGTGGGCTCTTCTAAGCCTTGCAGTTACATAGGGATTCAGTTGTCTGAAAAAACGTGTTTATTTCGGGCTGAAAAACACGTTTTGAAAAGTGTACTGTAACTGCCCCATAACTTACATGGGGTTGACCAAACTTGCAGAAACATGTTTATTTCTGCTGAAAAACACGTTTTGACACCTTCTGCACACTGGGGTTAAGAGCAGAGTGTGTGGGCTCTTCTGAGCCTTGCAGTTACATAGGGATTCAGTTGTCTGAAAAAACGCGTTTATTTCGGGCTGAAAAACACGTTTTGAAAAAAGTGCTGTTACTGCCCCATAACTTACATGGGGTTGACCAAACTTGCAGAAACATGTTTATTTCTGCTGAAAAACATGTTTTGACACTTTCTGCACACTGGGGTTAAGAGCTGAGTGTGTGGGTTCTTCTGAGCTTTGCAGTTACATAGGGATTCAGTTGTCTGAAAAAAGGCGTTTATTTCGGGCTGAAAAACACGTTTTGAAAAGTGTACTGTAACTGCCCCATAACTTACATGGGGTTGACCAAACTTGCAGAAACATGTTTATGTCTGCTGAAAAACATGTGTTGACACTTTCTGCACACTGGGGTTAAGAGCTGAGTGTGTGGGCTCTTCTGAGCTTTGCAGTTACATAGGGATTCAGTTGTCTGAAAAAAGGCGTTTATTTCGGGCTGAAAAACACGTTTTGAAAAAAGTGCTGTTACTGCCCCATAACTTACATGGGGTCGACCAAACTTGCAGAAACATGTTTATTTCTGCTGAAAAACACGTTTTGACACTTTCTGCACACTGGGGTTAAGAGCAGAGTGTGTGGGCTCTTCTGAGCCTTGCAGTTACATAGGGATTCAGTTGTCTGAAAAAACGTGTTTATTTCGGGCTGAAAAACACGTTTTGAAAAGTGTACTGTAACTGCCCCATAACTTACATGGGGTTGACCAAACTTGCAGAAACATGTTTATTTCTGCTGAAAAACATGTTTTAACACTTTCTGCACAGTGGGGTTAAGAGCTGAGTGTGTGGGCTCTTCTGAGCTTTGCAGTTACATAGTGATTCAGTTGTCTGAAAAAAGGCGTTTATTTCGGGCTGAAAAACACGTTTTGAAAAAAGTGCTGTTACTGCCCCATAACTTACATGGGGTTGACCAAACTTGCAGAAACATGTTTATTTCTGCTGAAAAACACGTTTTGACACTTTCTGCACACTGGGGTTAAGAGCAGAGTGTGTGGGCTCTTCTGAGCCTTGCAGTTACATAGGGATTCAGTTGTCTGAAAAAACGCGTTTATTTCGGGCTGAAAAACACGTTTTGAAAAAAGTGCTGTTACTGCCCCATAACTTACATGGGGTTGACCAAACTTGCAGAAACATGTTTATTTCTGCTGAAAAACACGTTTTAACACTTTCTGCACACTGGGGTTAAGAGCAGAGTGTGTGGGCTCTTCTGAGCCTTGCAGTTACACAGGGATTCAGATGTCTGAAAAAACGTGTTTATTTCGGGCTGAAAAACACGTTTTGAAAAGTGTACTGTAACTGCCCCATAACTTACATGGGGTTGACCAAACTTGCAGAAACATGTTTATTTCTGCTGAAAAACATGTGTTGACACTTTCTGCACACTGGGGTTAAGAGCTGAGTGTGTGGGCTCTTCTGAGCTTTGCAGTTACATAGGGATTCAGTTGTCTGAAAAAACGCGTTTATTTCGGGCTGAAAAACACGTTTTGAAAAAAGTGCTGTAACTGCCCCATAACTTACATGGGGTTGACCAAACTTGCAGAAACATGTTTATTTCTGCTGAAAAACATGTGTTGACACTCTCTGCACACTGGGGTTAAGAGCTGAGTGTGTGGGCTCTTCTGAGCTTTGCAGTTACATAGGGATTCAGTTGTCTGAAAAAACGCGTTTATTTCGGGCTGAAAAACACGTTTTGAAAAAAGTGCTGTTACTGCCCCATAACTTACATGGGGTCGACCAAACTTGCAGAAACATGTTTATTTCTGCTGAAAAACACGTTTTGACACTTTCTGCACACTGGGGTTAAGAGCAGAGTGTGTGGGCTCTTCTGAGCCTTGCAGTTACATAGGGATTCAGTTGTCTGAAAAAACGTGTTTATTTCGGGCTGAAAAACACGTTTTGAAAAGTGTACTGTAACTGCCCCATAACTTACATGGGGTTGACCAAACTTGCAGAAACATGTTTATTTCTGCTGAAAAACATGTTTTAACACTTTCTGCACAGTGGGGTTAAGAGCTGAGTGTGTGGGCTCTTCTGAGCTTTGCAGTTACATAGGGATTCAGATGTCTGAAAAAAGGCGTTTATTTCGGGCTGAAAAACACGTTTTGAAAAAAGTGCTGTTACTGCCCCATAACTTACATGGGGTTGACCAAACTTGCAGAAACATGTTTATTTCTGCTGAAAAACACGTTTTGACACTTTCTGCACACTGGGGTTAAGAGCAGAGTGTGTGGGCTCTTCTGAACCTTGCAGTTACATAGGGATTCAGTTGTCTGAAAAAACGCGTTCATTTCGGGCTGAAAAACACGTTTTGAAAAAAGTGCTGTTACTGCCCCATAACTTACATGGGGTCGACCAAACTTGCAGAAACATGTTTATTTCTGCTGAAAAACACGTTTTGACACTTTCTGCACACTGGGGTTAAGAGCAGAGTGTGTGGGCTCTTCTGAGCCTTGCAGTTACATAGGGATTCAGTTGTCTGAAAAAACGTGTTTATTTCGGGCTGAAAAACACGTTTTGAAAAGTGTACTGTAACTGCCCCATAACTTACATGGGGTTGACCAAACTTGCAGAAACATGTTTATTTCTGCTGAAAAACATGTTTTAACACTTTCTGCACAGTGGGGTTAAGAGCTGAGTGTGTGGGCTCTTCTGAGCTTTGCAGTTACATAGGGATTCAGATGTCTGAAAAAAGGCGTTTATTTCGGGCTGAAAAACACGTTTTGAAAAAAGTGCTGTTACTGCCCCATAACTTACATGGGGTTGACCAAACTTGCAGAAACATGTTTATTTCTGCTGAAAAACACGTTTTGACACTTTCTGCACACTGGGGTTAAGAGCAGAGTGTGTGGGCTCTTCTGAACCTTGCAGTTACATAGGGATTCAGTTGTCTGAAAAAACGTGTTTATTTCGGGCTGAAAAACACGTTTTGAAAAAAGTGCTGTTACTGCCCCATAACTTACATGGGGTTGACCAAACTTGCAGAAACATGTTTATTTCTGCTGAAAAACATGTTTTGACACTTTCTGCACACTGGGGTTAAGAGCTGAGTGTGTGGGCTCTTCTGAGCTTTGCAGTTACATAGTGATTCAGTTGTCTGAAAAAAGGCGTTTATTTCGGGCTGAAAAACACGTTTTGAAAAAAGTGCTGTTACTGCCCCATAACTTACATGGGGTTGACCAAACTTGCAGAAACATGTTTATTTCTGCTGAAAAACACGTTTTGACACTTTCTGCACACTGGGGTTAAGAGCAGAGTGTGTGGGCTCTTCTGAGCCTTGCAGTTACATAGGGATTCAGTTGTCTGAAAAAACGCGTTTATTTCGGGCTGAAAAACACGTTTTGAAAAAAGTGCTGTTACTGCCCCATAACTTACATGGGGTTGACCAAACTTGCAGAAACATGTTTATTTCTGCTGAAAAACACGTTTTAACACTTTCTGCACACTGGGGTTAAGAGCAGAGTGTGTGGGCTCTTCTGAGCCTTGCAGTTACATAGGGATTCAGTTGTCTGAAAAAACGTGTTTATTTCGGGCTGAAAAACACGTTTTGAAAAGTGTACTGTAACTGCCCCATAACTTACATGGGGTTGACCAAACTTGCAGAAACATGTTTATTTCTGCTGAAAAACATGTGTTGACACTTTCTGCACACTGGGGTTAAGAGCTGAGTGTGTGGGCTCTTCTGAGCTTTGCAGTTACATAGGGATTCAGTTGTCTGAAAAAACGCGTTTATTTCGGGCTGAAAAACACGTTTTGAAAAAAGTGCTGTAACTGCCCCATAACTTACATGGGGTTGACCAAACTTGCAGAAACGTTTATTTCTGCTGAAAAACATGTGTTGACACTCTCTGCACACTGGGGTTAAGAGCTGAGTGTGTGGGCTCTTCTGAGCTTTGCAGTTACATAGGGATTCAGTTGTCTGAAAAAAGGCGTTTATTTCGGGCTGAAAAACACGTTTTGAAAAGTGTACTGTAACTGCCCCATAACTTACATGGGGTTGACCAAACTTGCAGAAACTTGTTTATTTCTGCTGAAAAACATGTGTTGACACTTTCTGCACACTGGGGTTAAGAGCTGAGTGTGTGGGCTCTTCTGAGCCTTGCAGTTACATAGGGATTCAGTTGTCTGAAAAAACGCGTTTATTTCGGGCTGAAAAACACGTTTTGAAAAAAGTGCTGTTACTGCCCCATAACTTACATGGGGTTGACCAAACTTGCAGAAACATGTTTATTTCTGCTGAAAAACACGTTTTGAAACTTTCTGCACACTGGGGTTAAGAGCAGAGTGTGTGGGCTCTTCTAAGCCTTGCAGTTACATAGGGATTCAGTTGTCTGAAAAAACGTGTTTATTTCGGGCTGAAAAACACGTTTTGAAAAGTGTACTGTAACTGCCCCATAACTTACATGGGGTTGACCAAACTTGCAGAAACATGTTTATTTCTGCTGAAAAACATGTTTTGACACTTTCTGCACACTGGGGTTAAGAGCTGAGTGTGTGGGCTCTTCTGAGCTTTGCAGTTACATAGGGATTCAGTTGTCTGAAAAAAGGCGTTTATTTCGGGCTGAAAAACACGTTTTGAAAAGTGTACTGTAACTGCCCCATAACTTACATGGGGTTGACCAAACTTGCAGAAACATGTTTATTTCTGCTGAAAAACACGTTTTGACACTTTCTGCACACTGGGGTTAAGAGCAGAGTAAGTGGGCTCTTCTGACCCTTGCAGTTACATAGGGATTCAGTTGTCTGAAAAAAGGCGTTTATTTCGGGCTGAAAAACACGTTTTGAAAAAAGTGCTGTTACTGCCCCATAACTTACATGGGGTTGACCAAACTTGCAGAAACATGTTTATTTCTGCTGAAAAACATGTTTTGACACTTTCTGCACACTGGGGTTAAGAGCTGAGTGTGTGGGCTCTTCTGAGCTTTGCAGTTACATAGTGATTCAGTTGTCTGAAAAAAGGCGTTTATTTCGGGCTGAAAAACACGTTTTGAAAAAAGTGCTGTTACTGCCCCATAACTTACATGGGGTTGACCAAACTTGCAGAAACATGTTTATTTCTGCTGAAAAACACGTTTTGACACTTTCTGCACACTGGGGTTAAGAGCAGAGTGTGTGGGCTCTTCTGAGCCTTGCAGTTACATAGGGATTCAGTTGTCTGAAAAAACGCGTTTATTTCGGGCTGAAAAACACGTTTTGAAAAAAGTGCTGTTACTGCCCCATAACTTACATGGGGTTGACCAAACTTGCAGAAACATGTTTATTTCTGCTGAAAAACACGTTTTAACACTTTCTGCACACTGGGGTTAAGAGCAGAGTGTGTGGGCTCTTCTGAGCCTTGCAGTTACATAGGGATTCAGTTGTCTGAAAAAACGTTTATTTCGGGC
The DNA here is from genome assembly GCF_040954835.1 of Lepisosteus oculatus. NCBI lineage: Eukaryota > Metazoa > Chordata > Actinopteri > Semionotiformes > Lepisosteidae > Lepisosteus > Lepisosteus oculatus. The sequence continues at coordinate 83,568 of NW_027167689.1, forward strand.
TGAAAAACACGTTTTGAAAAGTGTACTGTAACTGCCCCATAACTTACATGGGGTTGACCAAACTTGCAGAAACATGTTTATTTCTGCTGAAAAACATGTGTTGACACTTTCTGCACACTGGGGTTAAGAGCTGAGTGTGTGGGCTCTTCTGAGCTTTGCAGTTACATAGGGATTCAGTTGTCTGAAAAAACGCGTTTATTTCGGGCTGAAAAACACGTTTTGAAAAAAGTGCTGTAACTGCCCCATAACTTACATGGGGTTGACCAAACTTGCAGAAACATGTTTATTTCTGCTGAAAAACATGTGTTGACACTCTCTGCACACTGGGGTTAAGAGCTGAGTGTGTGGGCTCTTCTGAGCTTTGCAGTTACATAGGGATTCAGTTGTCTGAAAAAACGCGTTTATTTCGGGCTGAAAAACACGTTTTGAAAAAAGTGCTGTAACTGCCCCATAACTTACATGGGGTTGACCAAACTTGCAGAAACATGTTTATTTCTGCTGAAAAACATGTGTTGACACTTTCTGCACACTGGGGTTAAGAGCAGAGTGTGTGGGCTCTTCTTAGCCTTGCAGTTACATAGGGATTCAGTTGTCTGAAAAAACGTGTTTATTTCGGGCTGAAAAACACGTTTTGAAAAGTGTACTGTAACTGCCCCATAACTTACATGGGGTTGACCAAACTTGCAGAAACATGTTTATTTCTGCTGAAAAACATGTGTTGACACTTTCTGCACACTGGGGTTAAGAGCTGAGTGTGTGGGCTCTTCTGAGCTTTGCAGTTACATAGGGATTCAGTTGTCTGAAAAAAGGCGTTTATTCCGGGCTGAAAAACACGTTTTGAAAAAAGTGCTGTTACTGCCCCATAACTTACATGGGGTCGACCAAACTTGCAGAAACATGTTTATTTCTGCTGAAAAACACGTTTTGACACTTTCTGCACACTGGGGTTAAGAGCAGAGTGTGTGGGCTCTTCTGAGCCTTGCAGTTACATAGGGATTCAGTTGTCTGAAAAAACGTGTTTATTTCGGGCTGAAAAACACGTTTTGAAAAGTGTACTGTAACTGCCCCATAACTTACATGGGGTTGACCAAACTTGCAGAAACATGTTTATTTCTGCTGAAAAACATGTTTTAACACTTTCTGCACAGTGGGGTTAAGAGCTGAGTGTGTGGGCTCTTCTGAGCTTTGCAGTTACATAGGGATTCAGATGTCTGAAAAAAGGCGTTTATTTCGGGCTGAAAAACACGTTTTGAAAAAAGTGCTGTTACTGCCCCATAACTTACATGGGGTTGATCAAACTTGCAGAAACATGTTTATTTCTGCTGAAAAACACGTTTTGACACTTTCTGCACACTGGGGTTAAGAGCAGAGTGTGTGGGCTCTTCTGAGCCTTGCAGTTACATAGGGATTCAGTTGTCTGAAAAAACGCGTTTATTTCGGGCTGAAAAACACGTTTTGAAAAAAGTGCTATTACTGCCCCATAACTTACATGGGGTTGACCAAACTTGCAGAAACATGTTTATTTCTGCTGAAAAACACGTTTTAACACTTTCTGCACACTGGGGTTAAGAGCAGAGTGTGTGGGCTCTTCTGAGCCTTGCAGTTACATAGGGATTCAGTTGTCTGAAAAAACGTGTTTATTTCGGGCTGAAAAACACGTTTTGAAAAGTGTACTGTAACTGCCCCATAACTTACATGGGGTTGACCAAACTTGCAGAAACATGTTTATTTCTGCTGAAAAACATGTGTTGACACTTTCTGCACACTGGGGTTAAGAGCTGAGTGTGTGGGCTCTTCTGAGCTTTGCAGTTACATAGGGATTCAGTTGTCTGAAAAAACGCGTTTATTTCGGGCTGAAAAACACGTTTTGAAAAAAGTGCTGTAACTGCCCCATAACTTACATGGGGTTGACCAAACTTGCAGAAACATGTTTATTTCTGCTGAAAAACACGTTTTGACACTTTCTGCACACTGGGGTTAAGAGCAGAGTGTGTGGGCTCTTCTGAGCTTTGCAGTTACATAGGGATTCAGTTGTCTGAAAAAACGCGTTTATTTCGGGCTGAAAAACACGTTTTGAAAAGTGTACTGTAACTGCCCCATAACTTACATGGGGTCGACCAAACTTGCAGAAACGTTTATTTCTGCTGGAAAACATGTTTTGACACTTTTTGCACACTGGGGTTAAGAGCAGAGTGTGTGGGCTCTTCTGAGCCTTGCAGTTACATAGGGATTCAGTTGTCTAATAAAACGCGTTTATTTCGGGCTGAAAAACACGTTTTGAAAAAAGTGCTGTTACTGCCCCATAACTTACATGGGGTTGACCAAACTTGCAGAAACATGTTTATTTCTGCTGAAAAACATGTTTTGACACTTTCTGCACACTGGGGTTAAGAGCTGAGTGTGTGGGCTCTTCTGAGCTTTGCAGTTACATAGGGATTCAGTTGTCTGAAAAAACGCGTTTATTTCGGGCTGAAAAACACGTTTTGAAAAAAGTGCTGTTACTGCCCCATAACTTACATGGGGTTGACCAAACTTGCAGAAACATGTTTATTTCTGCTGAAAAACATGTTTTGACACTTTCTGCACACTGGGGTTAAGAGCAGAGTGTGTGGGCTCTTCTGAGCCTTGCAGTTACATAGGGATTCAGTTGTCTGAAAAAACGTGTTTATTTTGGGCTGAAAAACACGTTTTGAAAAGTGTACTGTAACTGCCCCATAACTTACATGGGGTTGACCAAACTTGCAGAAACATGTTTATTTCTGCTGAAAAACACGTTTTGACACTTTCTGCACACTGGGGTTAAGAGCAGAGTGTGTGGGCTCTTCTGAGCTTTGCAGTTACATAGGGATTCAGTTGTCTGAAAAAACGCGTTTATTTCGGGCTGAAAAACACGTTTTGAAAAGTGTACTGTAACTGCCCCATAACTTACATGGGGTCGACCAAACTTGCAGAAACATGTTTATTTCTGCTGAAAAACATGTTTTGACACTTTCTGCACACTGGGGTTAAGAGCTGAGTGTGTGGGCTCTTCTGAGCTTTGCAGTTACATAGGGATTCAGTTTTCTGAAAAAACGCGTTTATTTCGGGCTGAAAAACACGTTTTGAAAAAAGTGCTGTGACTGCCCCATAACTTACATGGGGTTGACCAAACTTCCAGAAACATGTTTTTTTCTGCTGAAAAACACGTTTTGACACTTTCTGCACAGTGGGGTTAAGAGCAGAGTGTGTGGGGTCTTCTGAGCTTTGCAGTTACATAGGGATTCAGTTGTCTGAAAAAACGCATTTATTTCGGGCTGAAAAACACGTTTTGAAAAAAGTGCTGTAACTGCCCCATAACTTACATGGGGTTGACCAAACTTCCAAAAACATGTTTTTTTCTGCTGAAAAACACATTTTGACACTTTCTGCACAGTGGGGTTATGAGCAGAGTGTGTGGGCTCTTCTAAGCCTTGCAGTTACATAGGGATTCAGTTGTCTGAAAAAACGTGTTTATTTCGGGCTGAAAAACACGTTTTGAAAAGTGTACTGTAACTGCCCCATAACTTACATGGTGTTGACCAAACTTGCAGAAACATGTTTATTTCTGCTGAAAATCACGTTTTAACACTTTCTGCACACTGGGGTTAAGAGCTGAGTGTGTGGGCTCTTCTGAGCTTTGCAGTTACATAGGGATTCAGTTGTCTGAAAAAACGCGTTTATTTCGGGCTGAAAAACACGTTTTGAAAAAAGTGCTGTAACTGCCCCATAACTTACATGGGGTTGACCAAACTTGCAGAAACATGTTTATTTCTGCTGAAAAACACGTTTTGACACTTTCTGCACACTGGGGTTAAGAGCAGAGTGTGTGGGCTCTTCTGAGCTTTGCAGTTACATAGGGATTCAGTTGTCTGAAAAAACGCGTTTATTTCGGGCTGAAAAACACGTTTTGAAAAGTGTACTGTAACTGCCCCATAACTTACATGGGGTCGACCAAACTTGCAGAAACGTTTATTTCTGCTGGAAAACATGTTTTGACACTTTTTGCACACTGGGGTTAAGAGCTGAGTGTGTGGGCTCTTCTGAGCTTTGCAGTTACATAGGGATTCAGTTGTCTGAAAAAACGCGTTTATTTCGGGCTGAAAAACACGTTTTGAAAAAAGTGCTGTAACTGCCCCATAACTTACATGGGGTTGACCAAACTTGCAGAAACATGTTTATTTCTGCTGAAAAACATGTGTTGACACTTTCTGCACACTGGGGTTAAGAGCTGAGTGTGTGGGCTCTTCTGAGCTTTGCAGTTACATAGGGATTCAGTTGTCTGAAAAAAGGCGTTTATTCCGGGCTGAAAAACACGTTTTGAAAAAAGTGCTGTTACTGCCCCATAACTTACATGGGGTCGACCAAACTTGCAGAAACATGTTTATTTCTGCTGAAAAACACGTTTTGACACTTTCTGCACACTGGGGTTAAGAGCAGAGTGTGTGGGCTCTTCTGAGCCTTGCAGTTACATAGGGATTCAGTTGTCTGAAAAAACGTGTTTATTTCGGGCTGAGAAACACGTTTTGAAAAGTGTACTGTAACTGCCCCATAACTTACATGGGGTTGACCAAACTTGCAGAAACATGTTTATTTCTGCTGAAAAACATGTTTTAACACTTTCTGCACAGTGGGGTTAAGAGCTGAGTGTGTGGGCTCTTCTGAGCTTTGCAGTTACATAGGGATTCAGATGTCTGAAAAAAGGCGTTTATTTCGGGCTGAAAAACACGTTTTGAAAAAAGTGCTGTTACTGCCCCATAACTTACATGGGGTTGACCAAACTTGCAGAAACATGTTTATTTCTGCTGAAAAACACGTTTTGACACTTTCTGCACACTGGGGTTAAGAGCAGAGTGTGTGGGCTCTTCTGAACCTTGCAGTTACATAGGGATTCAGTTGTCTGAATTAACGTGTTTATTTCGGGCTGAAAAACACGTTTTGAAAAAAGTGCTGTTACTGCCCCATAACTTACATGGGGTTGACCAAACTTGCAGAAACATGTTTATTTCTGCTGAAAAACATGTTTTGACACTTTCTGCACACTGGGGTTAAGAGCTGAGTGTGTGGGCTCTTCTGAGCTTTGCAGTTACATAGTGATTCAGTTGTCTGAAAAAAGGCGTTTATTTCGGGCTGAAAAACACGTTTTGAAAAAAGTGCTGTTACTGCCCCATAACTTACATGGGGTTGACCAAACTTGCAGAAACATGTTTATTTCTGCTGAAAAACACGTTTTGACACTTTCTGCACACTGGGGTTAAGAGCAGAGTGTGTGGGCTCTTCTGAGCCTTGCAGTTACATAGGGATTCAGTTGTCTGAAAAAACGCGTTTATTTCGGGCTGAAAAACACGTTTTGAAAAAAGTGCTATTACTGCCCCATAACTTACATGGGGTTGACCAAACTTGCAGAAACATGTTTATTTCTGCTGAAAAACACGTTTTAACACTTTCTGCACACTGGGGTTAAGAGCAGAGTGTGTGGGCTCTTCTGAGCCTTGCAGTTACATAGGGATTCAGTTGTCTGAAAAAACGTGTTTATTTCGGGCTGAAAAACACGTTTTGAAAAGTGTACTGTAACTGCCCCATAACTTACATGGGGTTGACCAAACTTGCAGAAACATGTTTATTTCTGCTGAAAAACATGTGTTGACACTTTCTGCACACTGGGGTTAAGAGCTGAGTGTGTGGGCTCTTCTGAGCTTTGCAGTTACATAGGGATTCAGTTGTCTGAAAAAACGCGTTTATTTCGGGCTGAAAAACACGTTTTGAAAAAAGTGCTGTAACTGCCCCATAACTTACATGGGGTTGACCAAACTTGCAGAAACATGTTTATTTCTGCTGAAAAACACGTTTTGACACTTTCTGCACACTGGGGTTAAGAGCAGAGTGTGTGGGCTCTTCTGAGCTTTGCAGTTACATAGGGATTCAGTTGTCTGAAAAAACGCGTTTATTTCGGGCTGAAAAACACGTTTTGAAAAGTGTACTGTAACTGCCCCATATCTTACATGGGGTTGACCAAACTTCCAGAAACATGTTTTTTTCTGCTGAAAAACACGTTTTGACACTTTCTGCACAGTGGGGTTAAGAGCAGAGTGTGTGGGCTCTTCTGAGCTTTGCAGTTACATAGGGATTCAGTTGTCTGAAAAAACGCATTTATTTCGGGCTGAAAAACACGTTTTGAAAAAAGTGCTGTAACTGCCCCATAACTTACATGGGGTTGACCAAACTTCCAAAAACATGTTTTTTTCTGCTGAAAAACACATTTTGACACTTTCTGCACAGTGGGGTTAAGAGCAGAGTGTGTGGGCTCTTCTAAGCCTTGCAGTTACATAGGGATTCAGTTGTCTGAAAAAACGTGTTTATTTCGGGCTGAAAAACACGTTTTGAAAAGTGTACTGTAACTGCCCCATAACTTACATGGGGTTGACCAAACTTGCAGAAACATGTTTATTTCTGCTGAAAATCACGTTTTAACACTTTCTGCACACTGGGGTTAAGAGCAGAGTGTGTGGGCTCTTCTGAGCCTTGCAGTTACATAGGGATTCAGTTGTCTGAAAAAACGTGTTTATTTCGGGCTGAAAAACACGTTTTGAAAAGTGTACTGTAACTGCCCCATAACTTACATGGGGTTGACCAAACTTGCAGAAACATGTTTATTTCTGCTGAAAAACATGTTTTGACACTTTCTGCACACTGGGGTTAAGAGCTGAGTGTGTGGGCTCTTCTGAGCTTTGCAGTTACATAGGGATTCAGTTGTCTGAAAAAACGCGTTTATTTCGGGCTGAAAAACACGTTTTGAAAAAAGTGCTGTAACTGCCCCATAACTTACATGGGGTTGACCAAACTTGCAGAAACATGTTTATTTCTGCTGAAAAACACGTTTTGACACTTTCTGCACACTGGGGTTAAGAGCAGAGTGTGTGGGCTCTTCTGAGCTTTGCAGTTACATAGGGATTCAGTTGTCTGAAAAAACGCGTTTATTTCGGGCTGAAAAACACGTTTTGAAAAGTGTACTGTAACTGCCCCATAACTTACATGGGGTCGACCAAACTTGCAGAAACGTTTATTTCTGCTGGAAAACATGTTTTGACACTTTTTGCACACTGGGGTTAAGAGCAGAGTGTGTGGGCTCTTCTGAGCCTTGCAGTTACATAGGGATTCAGTTGTCTGATAAAACGCGTTTATTTCGGGCTGAAAAACACGTTTTGAAAAAAGTGCTGTTACTGCCCCATAACTTACATGGGGTTGACCAAACTTGCAGAAACATGTTTATTTCTGCTGAAAAACATGTTTTGACACTTTCTGCACACTGGGGTTAAGAGCTGAGTGTGTGGGCTCTTCTGAGCTTTGCAGTTACATAGGGATTCAGTTGTCTGAAAAAACGCGTTTATTTCGGGCTGAAAAACACGTTTTGAAAAAAGTGCTGTTACTGCCCCATAACTTACATGGGGTTGACCAAACTTGCAGAAACATGTTTATTTCTGCTGAAAAACATGTTTTGACACTTTCTGCACACTGGGGTTAAGAGCAGAGTGTGTGGGCTCTTCTGAGCCTTGCAGTTACATAGGGATTCAGTTGTCTGAAAAAACGTGTTTATTTCGGGCTGAAAAACACGTTTTGAAAAGTGTACTGTAACTGCCCCATAACTTACATGGGGTTGACCAAACTTGCAGAAACATGTTTATTTCTGCTGAAAAACACGTTTTGACACTTTCTGCACACTGGGGTTAAGAGCAGAGTGTGTGGGCTCTTCTGAGCTTTGCAGTTACATAGGGATTCAGTTGTCTGAAAAAACGCGTTTATTTCGGGCTGAAAAACACGTTTTGAAAAGTGTACTGTAACTGCCCCATAACTTACATGGGGTCGACCAAACTTGCAGAAACATGTTTATTTCTGCTGAAAAACATGTTTTGACACTTTCTGCACACTGGGGTTAAGAGCTGAGTGTGTGGGCTCTTCTGAGCTTTGCAGTTACATAGGGATTCAGTTTTCTGAAAAAACGCGTTTATTTCGGGCTGAAAAACACGTTTTGAAAAAAGTGCTGTGACTGCCCCATAACTTACATGGGGTTGACCAAACTTCCAGAAACATGTTTTTTTCTGCTGAAAAACACGTTTTGACACTTTCTGCACAGTGGGGTTAAGAGCAGAGTGTGTGGGCTCTTCTGAGCTTTGCAGTTACATAGGGATTCAGTTGTCTGAAAAAACGCATTTATTTCGGGCTGAAAAACACGTTTTGAAAAAAGTGCTGTAACTGCCCCATAACTTACATGGGGTTGACCAAACTTCCAAAAACATGTTTTTTTCTGCTGAAAAACACATTTTGACACTTTCTGCACAGTGGGGTTAAGAGCAGAGTGTGTGGGCTCTTCTAAGCCTTGCAGTTACATAGGGATTCAGTTGTCTGAAAAAACGTGTTTATTTCGGGCTGAAAAACACGTTTTGAAAAGTGTACTGTAACTGCCCCATAACTTACATGGGGTTGACCAAACTTGCAGAAACATGTTTATTTCTGCTGAAAATCACGTTTTAACACTTTCTGCACACTGGGGTTAAGAGCAGAGTGTGTGGGCTCTTCTGAGCCTTGCAGTTACATAGGGATTCAGTTGTCTGAAAAAACGTGTTTATTTCGGGCTGAAAAACACGTTTTGAAAAGTGTACTGTAACTGCCCCATAACTTACATGGGGTTGACCAAACTTGCAGAAACATGTTTATTTCTGCTGAAAAACATGTTTTGACACTTTCTGCACACTGGGGTTAAGAGCTGAGTGTGTGGGCTCTTCTGAGCTTTGCAGTTACATAGGGATTCAGTTGTCTGAAAAAACGCGTTTATTTCGGGCTGAAAAACACGTTTTGAAAAAAGTGCTGTTACTGCCCCATAACTTACATGGGGTTGACCAAACTTGCAGAAACATGTTTATTTCTGCTGAAAAACACGTTTTGACACTTTCCGCACACTGGGGTTAAGAGCAGAGTGTGTGGGCTCTTCTGAGCCTTGCAGTTACATAGGGATTCAGTTGTCTGAAAAAACGCGTTTATTTCGGGCTGAAAAACACGTTTTGAAAAAAGTGCTGTTACTGCCCCATAACTTACATGGGGTTGACCAAACTTGCAGAAACATGTTTATTTCTGCTGAAAAACACGTTTTGACACTTTCTGCACACTGGGGTTAAGAGCAGAGTGTGTGGGCTCTTCTGAGCCTTGCAGTTACATAGGGATTCAGTTGTCTGAAAAAACGCGTTTATTTCGGGCTGAAAAACACGTTTTGAAAAAAGTGCTGTTACTGCCCCATAACTTACATGGGGTTGACCAAACTTGCAGAAACATGTTTATTTCTGCTGAAAAACACGTTTTGACACTTTCTGCACACTGGGGTTAAGAGCAGAGTGTGTGGGCTCTTCTGAGCTTTGCAGTTACATAGGGATTCAGTTGTCTGAAAAAACGCGTTTATTTCGGGCTGAAAAACACATTTTGAAAAGTGTACTGTAACTGCACCACAACTTACATGGGGTCGACCAAACTTGCAGAAACATGTTTATTTCTGCTGGAAAACATGTTTTGACACTTTTTGCACACTGGGGTTAAGAGCAGAGTGTGTGGGCTCTTCTGAGCCTTGCAGTTACATAGGGATTCAGTTGTCTGATAAAACGCGTTTATTTCGGGCTGAAAAACACGTTTTGAAAAAAGTGTACTGTAACTGCCCCATAACTTACATGGGGTTGACCAAACTTGCAGAAACATGTTTATTTCTGCTGAAAAACATGTTTTGACACTTTCTGCACACTGGGGTTAAGAGCTGAGTGTGTGGGCTCTTCTGAGCTTTGCAGTTACATAGGGATTCAGTTGTCTGAAAAAACGCGTTTATTTCGGGCTGAAAAACACGTTTTGAAAAAAAGTGCTGTTACTGCCCCATAACTTACATGGGGTTGACCAAACTTGCAGAAACATGTTTATTTCTGCTGAAAAACATGTTTTGACACTTTCTGCACACTGGGGTTAAGAGCTGAGTGTGTGGGCTCTTCTGAGCCTTGCAGTTACATAGGGATTCAGTTGTCTGAAAAAACGTGTTTATTTCGGGCTGAAAAACACGTTTTGAAAAGTGTACTGTAACTGCCCCATAACTTACATGGGGTTGACCAAACTTGCAGAAACATGTTTATTTCTGCTGAAAAACACGTTTTGACACTTTCTGCACACTGGGGTTAAGAGCAGAGTGTGTGGGCTCTTCTGAGCTTTGCAGTTACATAGGGATTCAGTTGTCTGAAAAAACGCGTTTATTTCGGGCTGAAAAACACGTTTTGAAAAGTGTACTGTAACTGCCCCATAACTTACATGGGGTCGACCAAACTTGCAGAAACATGTTTATTTCTGCTGGAAAATACGTTTTGACACTTTCTGCACACTGGGGTTAAGAGCAGAGTGTGTGGGCTCTTCTGAGCCTTGCAGTTACATAGGGATTCAGTTGTCTGATAAAACGCGTTTATTTCGGGCTGAAAAACACGTTTTGAAAAAAGTGCTGTTACTGCCCCATAACTTACATGGGTTTGACCAAACTTGCAGAAACATGTTTATTTCTGCTGAAAAACATGTTTTGACACTTTCTGCACACTGGGGTTAAGAGCTGAGTGTGTGGGCTCTTCTGAGCTTTGCAGTTACATAGGGATTCAGTTGTCTGAAAAAACGCGTTTATTTCGGGCTGAAAAACACGTTTTGAAAAGTGTACTGTAACTGCCCCATAACTTACATGGGGTTGACCAAACTTGCAGAAACATGTTTATTTCTGCTGAAAAACACGTTTTGACACTTTCTGCACACTGGGGTTAAGAGCAGAGTGTGTGGGCTCTTCTGAGCCTTGCAGTTACATAGGGATTCAGTTGTCTGAAAAAACGCGTTTATTTCGGGCTGAAAAACACGTTTTGAAAAAAGTGCTGTTACTGCCCCATAACTTACATGGGGTTGACCAAACTTGCAGAAACATGTTTATTTCTGCTGAAAAACACGTTTTGACACTTTCTGCACACTGGGGTTAAGAGCAGAGTGTGTGGGCTCTTCTGAGCCTTGCAGTTACATAGGGATTCAGTTGTCTGAAAAAACGCGTTTATTTCGGGCTGAAAAACACGTTTTGAAAAAAGTGCTGTTACTGCCCCATAACTTACATGGGGTTGACCAAACTTGCAGAAACATGTTTATTTCTGCTGAAAAACACGTTTTGACACTTTCTGCACACTGGGGTTAAGAGCAGAGTGTGTGGGCTCTTCTGAGCTTTGCAGTTACATAGGGATTCAGTTGTCTGAAAAAACGCGTTTATTTCGGGCTGAAAAACACGTTTTGAAAAGTGTACTGTAACTGCCCCATAACTTACATGGGGTCGACCAAACTTGCAGAAACATGTTTATTTCTGCTGGAAAACATGTTTTGACACTTTTTGCACACTGGGGTTAAGAGCAGAGTGTGTGGGCTCTTCTGAGCCTTGCAGTTACATAGGGATTCAGTTGTCTGATAAAACGCGTTTATTTCGGGCTGAAAAACACGTTTTGAAAAAAGTGCTGTTACTGCCCCATAACTTACATGGGGTTGACCAAACTTGCAGAAACATGTTTATTTCTGCTGAAAAACATGTTTTGACACTTTCTGCACACTGGGGTTAAGAGCTGAGTGTGTGGGCTCTTCTGAGCCTTGCAGTTACATAGGGATTCAGTTGTCTGAAAAAACGCGTTTATTTCGGGCTGAAAAACACGTTTTGAAAAGTGTACTGTAAATGCCCCATAACTTACATGGGGTTGACCAAACTTGCAGAAACATGTTTATTTCTGCTGAAAAACATGTGTTGACACTTTCTGCACACTGGGGTTAAGAGCTGAGTGTGTGGGCTCTTCTGAGCCTTGCAGTTACATAGGGATTCAGTTGTCTGAAAAAACGTGTTTATTTCGGGCTGAAAAACACGTTTTGAAAAAAGTGCTGTTACTGCCCCATAACTTACATGGGGTTGACCAAACTTGCAGAAACATGTTTATTTCTGCTGAAAAACACGTTTTGAAACTTTCTGCACACTGGGGTTAAGAGCAGAGTGTGTGGGCTCTTCTAAGCCTTGCAGTTACATAGGGATTCAGTTGTCTGAAAAAACGTGTTTATTTCGGGCTGAAAAACACGTTTTGAAAAGTGTACTGTAACTGCCCCATAACTTACATGGGGTTGACCAAACTTGCAGAAACATGTTTATTTCTGCTGAAAAACATGTTTTGACACTTTCTGCACACTGGGGTTAAGAGCTGAGTGTGTGGGCTCTTCTGAGCTTTGCAGTTACATAGGGATTCAGTTGTCTGAAAAAAGGCGTTTATTTCGGGCTGAAAAACACGTTTTGAAAAGTGTACTGTAACTGCCCCATAACTTACATGGGGTTGACCAAACTTGCAGAAACATGTTTATTTCTGCTGAAAAACACGTTTTGACACTTTCTGCACACTGGGGTTAAGAGCAGAGTAAGTGGGCTCTTCTGACCCTTGCAGTTACATAGGGATTCAGTTGTCTGAAAAAAGGCGTTTATTTCGGGCTGAAAAACACGTTTTGAAAAAAGTGCTGTTACTGCCCCATAACTTACATGGGGTTGACCAAACTTGCAGAAACATGTTTATTTCTGCTGAAAAACATGTTTTGACACTTTCTGCACACTGGGGTTAAGAGCTGAGTGTGTGGGCTCTTCTGAGCTTTGCAGTTACATAGTGATTCAGTTGTCTGAAAAAAGGCGTTTATTTCGGGCTGAAAAACACGTTTTGAAAAAAGTGCTGTTACTGCCCCATAACTTACATGGGGTTGACCAAACTTCCAGAAACATGTTTTTTTCTGCTGAAAAACACGTTTTGACACTTTCTGCACAGTGGGGTTAAGAGCAGAGTGTGTGGGCTCTTCTGAGCTTTGCAGTTACATAGGGATTCAGTTGTCTGAAAAAACGCATTTATTTCGGGCTGAAAAACACGTTTTGAAAAAAGTGCTGTAACTGCCCCATAACTTACATGGGGTTGACCAAACTTCCAAAAACATGTTTTTTTCTGCTGAAAAACACATTTTGACACTTTCTGCACAGTGGGGTTAAGAGCAGAGTGTGTGGGCTCTTCTAAGCCTTGCAGTTACATAGGGATTCAGTTGTCTGAAAAAACGTGTTTATTTCGGGCTGAAAAACACGTTTTGAAAAGTGTACTGTAACTGCCCCATAACTTACATGGGGTTGACCAAACTTGCAGAAACATGTTTATTTCTGCTGAAAATCACGTTTTAACACTTTCTGCACACTGGGGTTAAGAGCAGAGTGTGTGGGCTCTTCTGAGCCTTGCAGTTACATAGGGATTCAGTTGTCTGAAAAAACGTGTTTATTTCGGGCTGAAAAACACGTTTTGAAAAGTGTACTGTAACTGCCCCATAACTTACATGGGGTTGACCAAACTTGCAGAAACATGTTTATTTCTGCTGAAAAACATGTTTTGACACTTTCTGCACACTGGGGTTAAGAGCTGAGTGTGTGGGCTCTTCTGAGCTTTGCAGTTACATAGGGATTCAGTTGTCTGAAAAAACGCGTTTATTTCGGGCTGAAAAACACGTTTTGAAAAAAGTGCTGTAACTGCCCCATAACTTACATGGGGTTGACCAAACTTGCAGAAACATGTTTATTTCTGCTGAAAAACACGTTTTGACACTTTCTGCACACTGGGGTTAAGAGCAGAGTGTGTGGGCTCTTCTGAGCTTTGCAGTTACATAGGGATTCAGTTGTCTGAAAAAACGCGTTTATTTCGGGCTGAAAAACACGTTTTGAAAAGTGTACTGTAACTGCCCCATAACTTACATGGGGTCGACCAAACTTGCAGAAACGTTTATTTCTGCTGGAAAACATGTTTTGACACTTTTTGCACACTGGGGTTAAGAGCAGAGTGTGTGGGCTCTTCTGAGCCTTGCAGTTACATAGGGATTCAGTTGTCTGATAAAACGCGTTTATTTCGGGCTGAAAAACACGTTTTGAAAAAAGTGCTGTTACTGCCCCATAACTTACATGGGGTTGACCAAACTTGCAGAAACATGTTTATTTCTGCTGAAAAACATGTTTTGACACTTTCTGCACACTGGGGTTAAGAGCTGAGTGTGTGGGCTCTTCTGAGCTTTGCAGTTACATAGGGATTCAGTTGTCTGAAAAAACGCGTTTATTTCGGGCTGAAAAACACGTTTTGAAAAAAGTGCTGTTACTGCCCCATAACTTACATGGGGTTGACCAAACTTGCAGAAACATGTTTATTTCTGCTGAAAAACATGTTTTGACACTTTCTGCACACTGGGGTTAAGAGCAGAGTGTGTGGGCTCTTCTGAGCCTTGCAGTTACATAGGGATTCAGTTGTCTGAAAAAACGTGTTTATTTCGGGCTGAAAAACACGTTTTGAAAAGTGTACTGTAACTGCCCCATAACTTACATGGGGTTGACCAAACTTGCAGAAACATGTTTATTTCTGCTGAAAAACACGTTTTGACACTTTCTGCACACTGGGGTTAAGAGCAGAGTGTGTGGGCTCTTCTGAGCTTTGCAGTTACATAGGGATTCAGTTGTCTGAAAAAACGCGTTTATTTCGGGCTGAAAAACACGTTTTGAAAAGTGTACTGTAACTGCCCCATAACTTACATGGGGTCGACCAAACTTGCAGAAACATGTTTATTTCTGCTGAAAAACATGTTTTGACACTTTCTGCACACTGGGGTTAAGAGCTGAGTGTGTGGGCTCTTCTGAGCTTTGCAGTTACATAGGGATTCAGTTTTCTGAAAAAACGCGTTTATTTCGGGCTGAAAAACACGTTTTGAAAAAAGTGCTGTGACTGCCCCATAACTTACATGGGGTTGACCAAACTTCCAGAAACATGTTTTTTTCTGCTGAAAAACACGTTTTGACACTTTCTGCACAGTGGGGTTAAGAGCAGAGTGTGTGGGCTCTTCTGAGCTTTGCAGTTACATAGGGATTCAGTTGTCTGAAAAAACGCATTTATTTCGGGCTGAAAAACACGTTTTGAAAAAAGTGCTGTAACTGCCCCATAACTTACATGGGGTTGACCAAACTTCCAAAAACATGTTTTTTTCTGCTGAAAAACACATTTTGACACTTTCTGCACAGTGGGGTTAAGAGCAGAGTGTGTGGGCTCTTCTAAGCCTTGCAGTTACATAGGGATTCAGTTGTCTGAAAAAACGTGTTTATTTCGGGCTGAAAAACACGTTTTGAAAAGTGTACTGTAACTGCCCCATAACTTACATGGGGTTGACCAAACTTGCAGAAACATGTTTATTTCTGCTGAAAATCACGTTTTAACACTTTCTGCACACTGGGGTTAAGAGCAGAGTGTGTGGGCTCTTCTGAGCCTTGCAGTTACATAGGGATTCAGTTGTCTGAAAAAACGTGTTTATTTCGGGCTGAAAAACACGTTTTGAAAAGTGTACTGTAACTGCCCCATAACTTACATGGGGTTGACCAAACTTGCAGAAACATGTTTATTTCTGCTGAAAAACATGTTTTGACACTTTCTGCACACTGGGGTTAAGAGCTGAGTGTGTGGGCTCTTCTGAGCTTTGCAGTTACATAGGGATTCAGTTGTCTGAAAAAACGCGTTTATTTCGGGCTGAAAAACACGTTTTGAAAAAAGTGCTGTTACTGCCCCATAACTTACATGGGGTTGACCAAACTTGCAGAAACATGTTTATTTCTGCTGAAAAACACGTTTTGACACTTTCCGCACACTGGGGTTAAGAGCAGAGTGTGTGGGCTCTTCTGAGCCTTGCAGTTACATAGGGATTCAGTTGTCTGAAAAAACGCGTTTATTTCGGGCTGAAAAACACGTTTTGAAAAAAGTGCTGTTACTGCCCCATAACTTACATGGGGTTGACCAAACTTGCAGAAACATGTTTATTTCTGCTGAAAAACACGTTTTGACACTTTCTGCACACTGGGGTTAAGAGCAGAGTGTGTGGGCTCTTCTGAGCCTTGCAGTTACATAGGGATTCAGTTGTCTGAAAAAACGCGTTTATTTCGGGCTGAAAAACACGTTTTGAAAAAAGTGCTGTTACTGCCCCATAACTTACATGGGGTTGACCAAACTTGCAGAAACATGTTTATTTCTGCTGAAAAACACGTTTTGACACTTTCTGCACACTGGGGTTAAGAGCAGAGTGTGTGGGCTCTTCTGAGCTTTGCAGTTACATAGGGATTCAGTTGTCTGAAAAAACGCGTTTATTTCGGGCTGAAAAACACATTTTGAAAAGTGTACTGTAACTGCACCACAACTTACATGGGGTCGACCAAACTTGCAGAAACATGTTTATTTCTGCTGGAAAACATGTTTTGACACTTTTTGCACACTGGGGTTAAGAGCTGAGTGTGTGGGCTCTTCTGAGCTTTGCAGTTACATAGGGATTCAGTTGTCTGAAAAAACGCGTTTATTTCGGGCTGAAAAACACGTTTTGAAAAAAGTGCTGTAACTGCCCCATAACTTACATGGGGTTGACCAAACTTGCAGAAACATGTTTATTTCTGCTGAAAAACACGTTTTGACACTTTCTGCACACTGGGGTTAAGAGCAGAGTGTGTGGGCTCTTCTGAGCTTTGCAGTTACATAGGGATTCAGTTGTCTGAAAAAACGCGTTTATTTCGGGCTGAAAAACACGTTTTGAAAAGTGTACTGTAACTGCCCCATAACTTACATGGGGTCGACCAAACTTGCAGAAACGTTTATTTCTGCTGGAAAACATGTTTTGACACTTTTTGCACACTGGGGTTAAGAGCAGAGTGTGTGGGCTCTTCTGAGCCTTGCAGTTACATAGGGATTCAGTTGTCTGATAAAACGCGTTTATTTCGGGCTGAAAAACACGTTTTGAAAAAAGTGCTGTTACTGCCCCATAACTTACATGGGGTTGACCAAACTTGCAGAAACATGTTTATTTCTGCTGAAAAACATGTTTTGACACTTTCTGCACACTGGGGTTAAGAGCTGAGTGTGTGGGCTCTTCTGAGCTTTGCAGTTACATAGGGATTCAGTTGTCTGAAAAAACGCGTTTATTTCGGGCTGAAAAACACGTTTTGAAAAAAGTGCTGTTACTGCCCCATAACTTACATGGGGTTGACCAAACTTGCAGAAACATGTTTATTTCTGCTGAAAAACATGTTTTGACACTTTCTGCACACTGGGGTTAAGAGCAGAGTGTGTGGGCTCTTCTGAGCCTTGCAGTTACATAGGGATTCAGTTGTCTGAAAAAACGTGTTTATTTCGGGCTGAAAAACACGTTTTGAAAAGTGTACTGTAACTGCCCCATAACTTACATGGGGTTGACCAAACTTGCAGAAACATGTTTATTTCTGCTGAAAAACACGTTTTGACACTTTCTGCACACTGGGGTTAAGAGCAGAGTGTGTGGGCTCTTCTGAGCTTTGCAGTTACATAGGGATTCAGTTGTCTGAAAAAACGCGTTTATTTCGGGCTGAAAAACACGTTTTGAAAAGTGTACTGTAACTGCCCCATAACTTACATGGGGTCGACCAAACTTGCAGAAACATGTTTATTTCTGCTGAAAAACATGTTTTGACACTTTCTGCACACTGGGGTTAAGAGCTGAGTGTGTGGGCTCTTCTGAGCTTTGCAGTTACATAGGGATTCAGTTTTCTGAAAAAACGCGTTTATTTCGGGCTGAAAAACACGTTTTGAAAAAAGTGCTGTGACTGCCCCATAACTTACATGGGGTTGACCAAACTTCCAGAAACATGTTTTTTTCTGCTGAAAAACACGTTTTGACACTTTCTGCACAGTGGGGTTAAGAGCAGAGTGTGTGGGCTCTTCTGAGCTTTGCAGTTACATAGGGATTCAGTTGTCTGAAAAAACGCATTTATTTCGGGCTGAAAAACACGTTTTGAAAAAAGTGCTGTAACTGCCCCATAACTTACATGGGGTTGACCAAACTTCCAAAAACATGTTTTTTTCTGCTGAAAAACACATTTTGACACTTTCTGCACAGTGGGGTTAAGAGCAGAGTGTGTGGGCTCTTCTAAGCCTTGCAGTTACATAGGGATTCAGTTGTCTGAAAAAACGTGTTTATTTCGGGCTGAAAAACACGTTTTGAAAAGTGTACTGTAACTGCCCCATAACTTACATGGGGTTGACCAAACTTGCAGAAACATGTTTATTTCTGCTGAAAATCACGTTTTAACACTTTCTGCACACTGGGGTTAAGAGCAGAGTGTGTGGGCTCTTCTGAGCCTTGCAGTTACATAGGGATTCAGTTGTCTGAAAAAACGTGTTTATTTCGGGCTGAAAAACACGTTTTGAAAAGTGTACTGTAACTGCCCCATAACTTACATGGGGTTGACCAAACTTGCAGAAACATGTTTATTTCTGCTGAAAAACATGTTTTGACACTTTCTGCACACTGGGGTTAAGAGCTGAGTGTGTGGGCTCTTCTGAGCTTTGCAGTTACATAGGGATTCAGTTGTCTGAAAAAACGCGTTTATTTCGGGCTGAAAAACACGTTTTGAAAAAAGTGCTGTTACTGCCCCATAACTTACATGGGGTTGACCAAACTTGCAGAAACATGTTTATTTCTGCTGAAAAACACGTTTTGACACTTTCCGCACACTGGGGTTAAGAGCAGAGTGTGTGGGCTCTTCTGAGCCTTGCAGTTACATAGGGATTCAGTTGTCTGAAAAAACGCGTTTATTTCGGGCTGAAAAACACGTTTTGAAAAAAGTGCTGTTACTGCCCCATAACTTACATGGGGTTGACCAAACTTGCAGAAACATGTTTATTTCTGCTGAAAAACACGTTTTGACACTTTCTGCACACTGGGGTTAAGAGCAGAGTGTGTGGGCTCTTCTGAGCCTTGCAGTTACATAGGGATTCAGTTGTCTGAAAAAACGCGTTTATTTCGGGCTGAAAAACACGTTTTGAAAAAAGTGCTGTTACTGCCCCATAACTTACATGGGGTTGACCAAACTTGCAGAAACATGTTTATTTCTGCTGAAAAACACGTTTTGACACTTTCTGCACACTGGGGTTAAGAGCAGAGTGTGTGGGCTCTTCTGAGCTTTGCAGTTACATAGGGATTCAGTTGTCTGAAAAAACGCGTTTATTTCGGGCTGAAAAACACATTTTGAAAAGTGTACTGTAACTGCACCACAACTTACATGGGGTCGACCAAACTTGCAGAAACATGTTTATTTCTGCTGGAAAACATGTTTTGACACTTTTTGCACACTGGGGTTAAGAGCAGAGTGTGTGGGCTCTTCTGAGCCTTGCAGTTACATAGGGATTCAGTTGTCTGATAAAACGCGTTTATTTCGGGCTGAAAAACACGTTTTGAAAAAAGTGTACTGTAACTGCCCCATAACTTACATGGGGTTGACCAAACTTGCAGAAACATGTTTATTTCTGCTGAAAAACATGTTTTGACACTTTCTGCACACTGGGGTTAAGAGCTGAGTGTGTGGGCTCTTCTGAGCTTTGCAGTTACATAGGGATTCAGTTGTCTGAAAAAACGCGTTTATTTCGGGCTGAAAAACACGTTTTGAAAAAAAGTGCTGTTACTGCCCCATAACTTACATGGGGTTGACCAAACTTGCAGAAACATGTTTATTTCTGCTGAAAAACATGTTTTGACACTTTCTGCACACTGGGGTTAAGAGCTGAGTGTGTGGGCTCTTCTGAGCCTTGCAGTTACATAGGGATTCAGTTGTCTGAAAAAACGTGTTTATTTCGGGCTGAAAAACACGTTTTGAAAAGTGTACTGTAACTGCCCCATAACTTACATGGGGTTGACCAAACTTGCAGAAACATGTTTATTTCTGCTGAAAAACACGTTTTGACACTTTCTGCACACTGGGGTTAAGAGCAGAGTGTGTGGGCTCTTCTGAGCTTTGCAGTTACATAGGGATTCAGTTGTCTGAAAAAACGCGTTTATTTCGGGCTGAAAAACACGTTTTGAAAAGTGTACTGTAACTGCCCCATAACTTACATGGGGTCGACCAAACTTGCAGAAACATGTTTATTTCTGCTGGAAAATATGTTTTGACACTTTCTGCACACTGGGGTTAAGAGCAGAGTGTGTGGGCTCTTCTGAGCCTTGCAGTTACATAGGGATTCAGTTGTCTGATAAAACGCGTTTATTTCGGGCTGAAAAACACGTTTTGAAAAAAGTGCTGTTACTGCCCCATAACTTACATGGGTTTGACCAAACTTGCAGAAACATGTTTATTTCTGCTGAAAAACATGTTTTGACACTTTCTGCACACTGGGGTTAAGAGCTGAGTGTGTGGGCTCTTCTGAGCTTTGCAGTTACATAGGGATTCAGTTGTCTGAAAAAACGCGTTTATTTCGGGCTGAAAAACACGTTTTGAAAAGTGTACTGTAACTGCCCCATAACTTACATGGGGTTGACCAAACTTGCAGAAACATGTTTATTTCTGCTGAAAAACACGTTTTGACACTTTCTGCACACTGGGGTTAAGAGCAGAGTGTGTGGGCTCTTCTGAGCCTTGCAGTTACATAGGGATTCAGTTGTCTGAAAAAACGCGTTTATTTCGGGCTGAAAAACACGTTTTGAAAAAAGTGCTGTTACTGCCCCATAACTTACATGGGGTTGACCAAACTTGCAGAAACATGTTTATTTCTGCTGAAAAACACGTTTTGACACTTTCTGCACACTGGGGTTAAGAGCAGAGTGTGTGGGCTCTTCTGAGCCTTGCAGTTACATAGGGATTCAGTTGTCTGAAAAAACGCGTTTATTTCGGGCTGAAAAACACGTTTTGAAAAAAGTGCTGTTACTGCCCCATAACTTACATGGGGTTGACCAAACTTGCAGAAACATGTTTATTTCTGCTGAAAAACACGTTTTGACACTTTCTGCACACTGGGGTTAAGAGCAGAGTGTGTGGGCTCTTCTGAGCTTTGCAGTTACATAGGGATTCAGTTGTCTGAAAAAACGCGTTTATTTCGGGCTGAAAAACACGTTTTGAAAAGTGTACTGTAACTGCCCCATAACTTACATGGGGTCGACCAAACTTGCAGAAACATGTTTATTTCTGCTGGAAAACATGTTTTGACACTTTTTGCACACTAGGGTTAAGAGCAGAGTGTGTGGGCTCTTCTGAGCCTTGCAGTTACATAGGGATTCAGTTGTCTGATAAAACGCGTTTATTTCGGGCTGAAAAACACGTTTTGAAAAAAGTGCTGTTACTGCCCCATAACTTACATGGGGTTGACCAAACTTGCAGAAACATGTTTATTTCTGCTGAAAAACATGTTTTGACACTTTCTGCACACTGGGGTTAAGAGCTGAGTGTGTGGGCTCTTCTGAGCCTTGCAGTTACATAGGGATTCAGTTGTCTGAAAAAACGCGTTTATTTCGGGCTGAAAAACACGTTTTGAAAAGTGTACTGTAACTGCCCCATAACTTACATGGGGTTGACCAAACTTGCAGAAACATGTTTATTTCTGCTGAAAAACATGTGTTGACACTTTCTGCACACTGGGGTTAAGAGCTGAGTGTGTGGGCTCTTCTGAGCTTTGCAGTTACATAGGGATTCAGTTGTCTGAAAAAAGGCGTTTATTTCGGGCTGAAAAACACGTTTTGAAAAGTGTACTGTAACTGCCCCATAACTTACATGGGGTTGACCAAACTTGCAGAAACATGTTTATTTCTGCTGAAAAACATGTGTTGACACTTTCTGCACACTGGGGTTAAGAGCTGAGTGTGTGGGCTCTTCTGAGCCTTGCAGTTACATAGGGATTCAGTTGTCTGAAAAAACGCGTTTATTTCGGGCTGAAAAACACGTTTTGAAAAAAGTGCTGTTACTGCCCCATAACTTACATGGGGTTGACCAAACTTGCAGAAACATGTTTATTTCTGCTGAAAAACACGTTTTGAAACGTTCTGCACACTGGGGTTAAGAGCAGAGTGTGTGGGCTCTTCTAAGCCTTGCAGTTACATAGGGATTCAGTTGTCTGAAAAAACGTGTTTATTTCGGGCTGAAAAACACGTTTTGAAAAGTGTACTGTAACTGCCCCATAACTTACATGGGGTTGACCAAACTTGCAGAAACATGTTTATTTCTGCTGAAAAACATGTTTTGACACTTTCTGCACACTGGGGTTAAGAGCTGAGTGTGTGGGCTCTTCTGAGCTTTGCAGTTACATAGGGATTCAGTTGTCTGAAAAAAGGCGTTTATTTCGGGCTGAAAAACACGTTTTGAAAAGTGTACTGTAACTGCCCCATAACTTACATGGGGTTGACCAAACTTGCAGAAACATGTTTATTTCTGCTGAAAAACACGTTTTGACACTTTCTGCACACTGGGGTTAAGAGCAGAGTAAGTGGGCTCTTCTGACCCTTGCAGTTACATAGGGATTCAGTTGTCTGAAAAAAGGCGTTTATTTCGGGCTGAAAAACACGTTTTGAAAAAAGTGCTGTTACTGCCCCATAACTTACATGGGGTTGACCAAACTTGCAGAAACATGTTTATTTCTGCTGAAAAACATGTTTTGACACTTTCTGCACACTGGGGTTAAGAGCTGAGTGTGTGGGCTCTTCTGAGCTTTGCAGTTACATAGTGATTCAGTTGTCTGAAAAAAGGCGTTTATTTCGGGCTGAAAAACACGTTTTGAAAAAAGTGCTGTTACTGCCCCATAACTTACATGGGGTTGACCAAACTTGCAGAAACATGTTTATTTCTGCTGAAAAACACGTTTTGACACTTTCTGCACACTGGGGTTAAGAGCAGAGTGTGTGGGCTCTTCTGAGCCTTGCAGTTACATAGGGATTCAGTTGTCTGAAAAAACGCGTTTATTTCGGGCTGAAAAACACGTTTTGAAAAAAGTGCTGTTACTGCCCCATAACTTACATGGGGTTGACCAAACTTGCAGAAACATGTTTATTTCTGCTGAAAAACACGTTTTAACACTTTCTGCACACTGGGGTTAAGAGCAGAGTGTGTGGGCTCTTCTGAGCCTTGCAGTTACATAGGGATTCAGTTGTCTGAAAAAACGTTTATTTCGGGCTGAAAAACACGTTTTGAAAAGTGTACTGTAACTGCCCCATAACTTACATGGGGTTGACCAAACTTGCAGAAACATGTTTATTTCTGCTGAAAAACATGTGTTGACACTTTCTGCACACTGGGGTTAAGAGCTGAGTGTGTGGGCTCTTCTGAGCTTTGCAGTTACATAGGGATTCAGTTGTCTGAAAAAACGCGTTTATTTCGGGCTGAAAAACACGTTTTGAAAAAAGTGCTGTAACTGCCCCATAACTTACATGGGGTTGACCAAACTTGCAGAAACATGTTTATTTCTGCTGAAAAACATGTGTTGACACTCTCTGCACACTGGGGTTAAGAGCTGAGTGTGTGGGCTCTTCTGAGCTTTGCAGTTACATAGGGATTCAGTTGTCTGAAAAAACGCGTTTATTTCGGGCTGAAAAACACGTTTTGAAAAAAGTGCTGTAACTGCCCCATAACTTACATGGGGTTGACCAAACTTGCAGAAACATGTTTATTTCTGCTGAAAAACATGTGTTGACACTTTCTGCACACTGGGGTTAAGAGCAGAGTGTGTGGGCTCTTCTTAGCCTTGCAGTTACATAGGGATTCAGTTGTCTGAAAAAACGTGTTTATTTCGGGCTGAAAAACACGTTTTGAAAAGTGTACTGTAACTGCCCCATAACTTACATGGGGTTGACCAAACTTGCAGAAACATGTTTATTTCTGCTGAAAAACATGTGTTGACACTTTCTGCACACTGGGGTTAAGAGCTGAGTGTGTGGGCTCTTCTGAGCTTTGCAGTTACATAGGGATTCAGTTGTCTGAAAAAAGGCGTTTATTCCGGGCTGAAAAACACGTTTTGAAAAAAGTGCTGTTACTGCCCCATAACTTACATGGGGTCGACCAAACTTGCAGAAACATGTTTATTTCTGCTGAAAAACACGTTTTGACACTTTCTGCACACTGGGGTTAAGAGCAGAGTGTGTGGGCTCTTCTGAGCCTTGCAGTTACATAGGGATTCAGTTGTCTGAAAAAACGTGTTTATTTCGGGCTGAAAAACACGTTTTGAAAAGTGTACTGTAACTGCCCCATAACTTACATGGGGTTGACCAAACTTGCAGAAACATGTTTATTTCTGCTGAAAAACATGTTTTAACACTTTCTGCACAGTGGGGTTAAGAGCTGAGTGTGTGGGCTCTTCTGAGCTTTGCAGTTACATAGGGATTCAGATGTCTGAAAAAAGGCGTTTATTTCGGGCTGAAAAACACGTTTTGAAAAAAGTGCTGTTACTGCCCCATAACTTACATGGGGTTGACCAAACTTGCAGAAACATGTTTATTTCTGCTGAAAAACACGTTTTGACACTTTCTGCACACTGGGGTTAAGAGCAGAGTGTGTGGGCTCTTCTGAACCTTGCAGTTACATAGGGATTCAGTTGTCTGAAAAAACGTGTTTATTTCGGGCTGAAAAACACGTTTTGAAAAAAGTGCTGTTACTGCCCCATAACTTACATGGGGTTGACCAAACTTGCAGAAACATGTTTATTTCTGCTGAAAAACATGTTTTGACACTTTCTGCACACTGGGGTTAAGAGCTGAGTGTGTGGGCTCTTCTGAGCTTTGCAGTTACATAGTAATTCAGTTGTCTGAAAAAAGGCGTTTATTTCGGGCTGAAAAACACGTTTTGAAAAAAGTGCTGTTACTGCCCCATAACTTACATGGGGTTGACCAAACTTGCAGAAACATGTTTATTTCTGCTGAAAAACACGTTTTGACACTTTCTGCACACTGGGGTTAAGAGCAGAGTGTGTGGGCTCTTCTGAGCCTTGCAGTTACATAGGGATTCAGTTGTCTGAAAAAACGCGTTTATTTCGGGCTGAAAAACACGTTTTGAAAAAAGTGCTATTACTGCCCCATAACTTACATGGGGTTGACCAAACTTGCAGAAACATGTTTATTTCTGCTGAAAAACACGTTTTAACACTTTCTGCACACTGGGGTTAAGAGCAGAGTGTGTGGGCTCTTCTGAGCCTTGCAGTTACATAGGGATTCAGTTGTCTGAAAAAACGTGTTTATTTCGGGCTGAAAAACACGTTTTGAAAAGTGTACTGTAACTGCCCCATAACTTACATGGGGTTGACCAAACTTGCAGAAACATGTTTATTTCTGCTGAAAAACATGTGTTGACACTTTCTGCACACTGGGGTTAAGAGCTGAGTGTGTGGGCTCTTCTGAGCTTTGCAGTTACATAGGGATTCAGTTGTCTGAAAAAACGCGTTTATTTCGGGCTGAAAAACACGTTTTGAAAAAGTGCTGTAACTGCCCCATAACTTACATGGGGTTGACCAAACTTGCAGAAACATGTTTATTTCTGCTGAAAAACACGTTTTGACACTTTCTGCACACTGGGGTTAAGAGCAGAGTGTGTGGGCTCTTCTGAGCTTTGCAGTTACATAGGGATTCAGTTGTCTGAAAAAACGCGTTTATTTCGGGCTGAAAAACACGTTTTGAAAAGTGTACTGTAACTGCCCCATAACTTACATGGGGTCGACCAAACTTGCAGAAACATGTTTATTTCTGCTGGAAAACATGTTTTGACACTTTTTGCACACTGGGGTTAAGAGCAGAGTGTGTGGGCTCTTCTGAGCCTTGCAGTTACATAGGGATTCAGTTGTCTGATAAAACGCGTTTATTTCGGGCTGAAAAACACGTTTTGAAAAAAGTGCTGTTACTGCCCCATAACTTACATGGGGTTGACCAAACTTGCAGAAACATGTTTATTTCTGCTGAAAAACATGTTTTGACACTTTCTGCACACTGGGGTTAAGAGCTGAGTGTGTGGGCTCTTCTGAGCCTTGCAGTTACATAGGGATTCAGTTGTCTGAAAAAACGCGTTTATTTCGGGCTGAAAAACACGTTTTGAAAAGTGTACTGTAACTGCCCCATAACTTACATGGGGTTGACCAAACTTGCAGAAACATGTTTATTTCTGCTGAAAAACATGTGTTGACACTTTCTGCACACTGGGGTTAAGAGCTGAGTGTGTGGGCTCTTCTGAGCTTTGCAGTTACATAGGGATTCAGTTGTCTGAAAAAAGGCGTTTATTTCGGGCTGAAAAACACGTTTTGAAAAGTGTACTGTAACTGCCCCATAACTTACATGGGGTTGACCAAACTTGCAGAAACATGTTTATTTCTGCTGAAAAACATGTGTTGACACTTTCTGCACACTGGGGTTAAGAGCTGAGTGTGTGGGCTCTTCTGAGCCTTGCAGTTACATAGGGATTCAGTTGTCTGAAAAAACGCGTTTATTTCGGGCTGAAAAACACGTTTTGAAAAAAGTGCTGTTACTGCCCCATAACTTACATGGGGTTGACCAAACTTGCAGAAACATGTTTATTTCTGCTGAAAAACACGTTTTGAAACTTTCTGCACACTGGGGTTAAGAGCAGAGTGTGTGGGCTCTTCTAAGCCTTGCAGTTACATAGGGATTCAGTTGTCTGAAAAAACGTGTTTATTTCGGGCTGAAAAACACGTTTTGAAAAGTGTACTGTAACTGCCCCATAACTTACATGGGGTTGACCAAACTTGCAGAAACATGTTTATTTCTGCTGAAAAACATGTTTTGACACTTTCTGCACACTGGGGTTAAGAGCTGAGTGTGTGGGCTCTTCTGAGCTTTGCAGTTACATAGGGATTCAGTTGTCTGAAAAAAGGCGTTTATTTCGGGCTGAAAAACACGTTTTGAAAAGTGTACTGTAACTGCCCCATAACTTACATGGGGTTGACCAAACTTGCAGAAACATGTTTATTTCTGCTGAAAAACACGTTTTGACACTTTCTGCACACTGGGGTTAAGAGCAGAGTAAGTGGGCTCTTCTGACCCTTGCAGTTACATAGGGATTCAGTTGTCTGAAAAAAGGCGTTTATTTCGGGCTGAAAAACACGTTTTGAAAAAAGTGCTGTTACTGCCCCATAACTTACATGGGGTTGACCAAACTTGCAGAAACATGTTTATTTCTGCTGAAAAACATGTTTTGACACTTTCTGCACACTGGGGTTAAGAGCTGAGTGTGTGGGCTCTTCTGAGCTTTGCAGTTACATAGTGATTCAGTTGTCTGAAAAAAGGCGTTTATTTCGGGCTGAAAAACACGTTTTGAAAAAAGTGCTGTTACTGCCCCATAACTTACATGGGGTTGACCAAACTTGCAGAAACATGTTTATTTCTGCTGAAAAACACGTTTTGACACTTTCTGCACACTGGGGTTAAGAGCAGAGTGTGTGGGCTCTTCTGAGCCTTGCAGTTACATAGGGATTCAGTTGTCTGAAAAAACGCGTTTATTTCGGGCTGAAAAACACGTTTTGAAAAAAGTGCTGTTACTGCCCCATAACTTACATGGGGTTGACCAAACTTGCAGAAACATGTTTATTTCTGCTGAAAAACACGTTTTAACACTTTCTGCACACTGGGGTTAAGAGCAGAGTGTGTGGGCTCTTCTGAGCCTTGCAGTTACATAGGGATTCAGTTGTCTGAAAAAACGTTTATTTCGGGCTGAAAAACACGTTTTGAAAAGTGTACTGTAACTGCCCCATAACTTACATGGGGTTGACCAAACTTGCAGAAACATGTTTATTTCTGCTGAAAAACATGTGTTGACACTTTCTGCACACTGGGGTTAAGAGCTGAGTGTGTGGGCTCTTCTGAGCTTTGCAGTTACATAGGGATTCAGTTGTCTGAAAAAACGCGTTTATTTCGGGCTGAAAAACACGTTTTGAAAAAAGTGCTGTAACTGCCCCATAACTTACATGGGGTTGACCAAACTTGCAGAAACATGTTTATTTCTGCTGAAAAACATGTGTTGACACTCTCTGCACACTGGGGTTAAGAGCTGAGTGTGTGGGCTCTTCTGAGCTTTGCAGTTACATAGGGATTCAGTTGTCTGAAAAAACGCGTTTATTTCGGGCTGAAAAACACGTTTTGAAAAAAGTGCTGTAACTGCCCCATAACTTACATGGGGTTGACCAAACTTGCAGAAACATGTTTATTTCTGCTGAAAAACATGTGTTGACACTCTCTGCACACTGGGGTTAAGAGCTGAGTGTGTGGGCTCTTCTGAGCTTTGCAGTTACATAGGGATTCAGTTGTCTGAAAAAACGCGTTTATTTCGGGCTGAAAAACACGTTTTGAAAAAAGTGCTGTAACTGCCCCATAACTTACATGGGGTTGACCAAACTTGCAGAAACATGTTTATTTCTGCTGAAAAACATGTGTTGACACTTTCTGCACACTGGGGTTAAGAGCAGAGTGTGTGGGCTCTTCTTAGCCTTGCAGTTACATAGGGATTCAGTTGTCTGAAAAAACGTGTTTATTTCGGGCTGAAAAACACGTTTTGAAAAGTGTACTGTAACTGCCCCATAACTTACATGGGGTTGACCAAACTTGCAGAAACATGTTTATTTCTGCTGAAAAACATGTGTTGACACTTTCTGCACACTGGGGTTAAGAGCTGAGTGTGTGGGCTCTTCTGAGCTTTGCAGTTACATAGGGATTCAGTTGTCTGAAAAAAGGCGTTTATTCCGGGCTGAAAAACACGTTTTGAAAAAAGTGCTGTTACTGCCCCATAACTTACATGGGGTCGACCAAACTTGCAGAAACATGTTTATTTCTGCTGAAAAACACGTTTTGACACTTTCTGCACACTGGGGTTAAGAGCAGAGTGTGTGGGCTCTTCTGAGCCTTGCAGTTACATAGGGATTCAGTTGTCTGAAAAAACGTGTTTATTTCGGGCTGAAAAACACGTTTTGAAAAGTGTACTGTAACTGCCCCATAACTTACATGGGGTTGACCAAACTTGCAGAAACATGTTTATTTCTGCTGAAAAACATGTTTTAACACTTTCTGCACAGTGGGGTTAAGAGCTGAGTGTGTGGGCTCTTCTGAGCTTTGCAGTTACATAGGGATTCAGATGTCTGAAAAAAGGCGTTTATTTCGGGCTGAAAAACACGTTTTGAAAAAAGTGCTGTTACTGCCCCATAACTTACATGGGGTTGACCAAACTTGCAGAAACATGTTTATTTCTGCTGAAAAACACGTTTTGACACTTTCTGCACACTGGGGTTAAGAGCAGAGTGTGTGGGCTCTTCTGAACCTTGCAGTTACATAGGGATTCAGTTGTCTGAAAAAACGTGTTTATTTCGGGCTGAAAAACACGTTTTGAAAAAAGTGCTGTTACTGCCCCATAACTTACATGGGGTTGACCAAACTTGCAGAAACATGTTTATTTCTGCTGAAAAACATGTTTTGACACTTTCTGCACACTGGGGATAAGAGCTGAGTGTGTGGGCTCTTCTGAGCTTTGCAGTTACATAGTAATTCAGTTGTCTGAAAAAAGGCGTTTATTTCGGGCTGAAAAACACGTTTTGAAAAAAGTGCTGTTACTGCCCCATAACTTACATGGGGTTGACCAAACTTGCAGAAACATGTTTATTTCTGCTGAAAAACACGTTTTGACACTTTCTGCACACTGGGGTTAAGAGCAGAGTGTGTGGGCTCTTCTGAGCCTTGCAGTTACATAGGGATTCAGTTGTCTGAAAAAACGCGTTTATTTCGGGCTGAAAAACACGTTTTGAAAAAAGTGCTATTACTGCCCCATAACTTACATGGGGTTGACCAAACTTGCAGAAACATGTTTATTTCTGCTGAAAAACACGTTTTAACACTTTCTGCACACTGGGGTTAAGAGCAGAGTGTGTGGGCTCTTCTGAGCCTTGCAGTTACATAGGGATTCAGTTGTCTGAAAAAACGTGTTTATTTCGGGCTGAAAAACACGTTTTGAAAAGTGTACTGTAACTGCCCCATAACTTACATGGGGTTGACCAAACTTGCAGAAACATGTTTATTTCTGCTGAAAAACATGTGTTGACACTTTCTGCACACTGGGGTTAAGAGCTGAGTGTGTGGGCTCTTCTGAGCTTTGCAGTTACATAGGGATTCAGTTGTCTGAAAAAACGCGTTTATTTCGGGCTGAAAAACACGTTTTGAAAAAAGTGCTGTAACTGCCCCATAACTTACATGGGGTTGACCAAACTTGCAGAAACATGTTTATTTCTGCTGAAAAACACGTTTTGACACTTTCTGCACACTGGGGTTAAGAGCAGAGTGTGTGGGCTCTTCTGAGCTTTGCAGTTACATAGGGATTCAGTTGTCTGAAAAAACGCGTTTATTTCGGGCTGAAAAACACGTTTTGAAAAGTGTACTGTAACTGCCCCATAACTTACATGGGGTCGACCAAACTTGCAGAAACATGTTTATTTCTGCTGGAAAACATGTTTTGACACTTTTTGCACACTGGGGTTAAGAGCAGAGTGTGTGGGCTCTTCTGAGCCTTGCAGTTACATAGGGATTCAGTTGTCTGATAAAACGCGTTTATTTCGGGCTGAAAAACACGTTTTGAAAAAAGTGCTGTTACTGCCCCATAACTTACATGGGGTTGACCAAACTTGCAGAAACATGTTTATTTCTGCTGAAAAACATGTTTTGACACTTTCTGCACACTGGGGTTAAGAGCTGAGTGTGTGGGCTCTTCTGAGCCTTGCAGTTACATAGGGATTCAGTTGTCTGAAAAAACGCGTTTATTTCGGGCTGAAAAACACGTTTTGAAAAGTGTACTGTAACTGCCCCATAACTTACATGGGGTTGACCAAACTTGCAGAAACATGTTTATTTCTGCTGAAAAACATGTGTTGACACTTTCTGCACACTGGGGTTAAGAGCTGAGTGTGTGGGCTCTTCTGAGCTTTGCAGTTACATAGGGATTCAGTTGTCTGAAAAAAGGCGTTTATTTCGGGCTGAAAAACACGTTTTGAAAAGTGTACTGTAACTGCCCCATAACTTACATGGGGTTGACCAAACTTGCAGAAACATGTTTATTTCTGCTGAAAAACATGTGTTGACACTTTCTGCACACTGGGGTTAAGAGCTGAGTGTGTGGGCTCTTCTGAGCCTTGCAGTTACATAGGGATTCAGTTGTCTGAAAAAACGCGTTTATTTCGGGCTGAAAAACACGTTTTGAAAAAAGTGCTGTTACTGCCCCATAACTTACATGGGGTTGACCAAACTTGCAGAAACATGTTTATTTCTGCTGAAAAACACGTTTTGAAACTTTCTGCACACTGGGGTTAAGAGCAGAGTGTGTGGGCTCTTCTAAGCCTTGCAGTTACATAGGGATTCAGTTGTCTGAAAAAACGTGTTTATTTCGGGCTGAAAAACACGTTTTGAAAAGTGTACTGTAACTGCCCCATAACTTACATGGGGTTGACCAAACTTGCAGAAACATGTTTATTTCTGCTGAAAAACATGTTTTGACACTTTCTGCACACTGGGGTTAAGAGCTGAGTGTGTGGGCTCTTCTGAGCTTTGCAGTTACATAGGGATTCAGTTGTCTGAAAAAAGGCGTTTATTTCGGGCTGAAAAACACGTTTTGAAAAGTGTACTGTAACTGCCCCATAACTTACATGGGGTTGACCAAACTTGCAGAAACATGTTTATTTCTGCTGAAAAACACGTTTTGACACTTTCTGCACACTGGGGTTAAGAGCAGAGTAAGTGGGCTCTTCTGACCCTTGCAGTTACATAGGGATTCAGTTGTCTGAAAAAAGGCGTTTATTTCGGGCTGAAAAACACGTTTTGAAAAAAGTGCTGTTACTGCCCCATAACTTACATGGGGTTGACCAAACTTGCAGAAACATGTTTATTTCTGCTGAAAAACATGTTTTGACACTTTCTGCACACTGGGGTTAAGAGCTGAGTGTGTGGGCTCTTCTGAGCTTTGCAGTTACATAGTGATTCAGTTGTCTGAAAAAAGGCGTTTATTTCGGGCTGAAAAACACGTTTTGAAAAAAGTGCTGTTACTGCCCCATAACTTACATGGGGTTGACCAAACTTGCAGAAACATGTTTATTTCTGCTGAAAAACACGTTTTGACACTTTCTGCACACTGGGGTTAAGAGCAGAGTGTGTGGGCTCTTCTGAGCCTTGCAGTTACATAGGGATTCAGTTGTCTGAAAAAACGCGTTTATTTCGGGCTGAAAAACACGTTTTGAAAAAAGTGCTGTTACTGCCCCATAACTTACATGGGGTTGACCAAACTTGCAGAAACATGTTTATTTCTGCTGAAAAACACGTTTTAACACTTTCTGCACACTGGGGTTAAGAGCAGAGTGTGTGGGCTCTTCTGAGCCTTGCAGTTACATAGGGATTCAGTTGTCTGAAAAAACGTTTATTTCGGGCTGAAAAACACGTTTTGAAAAGTGTACTGTAACTGCCCCATAACTTACATGGGGTTGACCAAACTTGCAGAAACATGTTTATTTCTGCTGAAAAACATGTGTTGACACTTTCTGCACACTGGGGTTAAGAGCTGAGTGTGTGGGCTCTTCTGAGCTTTGCAGTTACATAGGGATTCAGTTGTCTGAAAAAACGCGTTTATTTCGGGCTGAAAAACACGTTTTGAAAAAAGTGCTGTAACTGCCCCATAACTTACATGGGGTTGACCAAACTTGCAGAAACATGTTTATTTCTGCTGAAAAACATGTGTTGACACTCTCTGCACACTGGGGTTAAGAGCTGAGTGTGTGGGCTCTTCTGAGCTTTGCAGTTACATAGGGATTCAGTTGTCTGAAAAAACGCGTTTATTTCGGGCTGAAAAACACGTTTTGAAAAAAGTGCTGTAACTGCCCCATAACTTACATGGGGTTGACCAAACTTGCAGAAACATGTTTATTTCTGCTGAAAAACATGTGTTGACACTTTCTGCACACTGGGGTTAAGAGCAGAGTGTGTGGGCTCTTCTTAGCCTTGCAGTTACATAGGGATTCAGTTGTCTGAAAAAACGTGTTTATTTCGGGCTGAAAAACACGTTTTGAAAAGTGTACTGTAACTGCCCCATAACTTACATGGGGTTGACCAAACTTGCAGAAACATGTTTATTTCTGCTGAAAAACATGTGTTGACACTTTCTGCACACTGGGGTTAAGAGCTGAGTGTGTGGGCTCTTCTGAGCTTTGCAGTTACATAGGGATTCAGTTGTCTGAAAAAAGGCGTTTATTCCGGGCTGAAAAACACGTTTTGAAAAAAGTGCTGTTACTGCCCCATAACTTACATGGGGTCGACCAAACTTGCAGAAACATGTTTATTTCTGCTGAAAAACACGTTTTGACACTTTCTGCACACTGGGGTTAAGAGCAGAGTGTGTGGGCTCTTCTGAGCCTTGCAGTTACATAGGGATTCAGTTGTCTGAAAAAACGTGTTTATTTCGGGCTGAAAAACACGTTTTGAAAAGTGTACTGTAACTGCCCCATAACTTACATGGGGTTGACCAAACTTGCAGAAACATGTTTATTTCTGCTGAAAAACATGTTTTAACACTTTCTGCACAGTGGGGTTAAGAGCTGAGTGTGTGGGCTCTTCTGAGCTTTGCAGTTACATAGGGATTCAGATGTCTGAAAAAAGGCGTTTATTTCGGGCTGAAAAACACGTTTTGAAAAAAGTGCTGTTACTGCCCCATAACTTACATGGGGTTGACCAAACTTGCAGAAACATGTTTATTTCTGCTGAAAAACACGTTTTGACACTTTCTGCACACTGGGGTTAAGAGCAGAGTGTGTGGGCTCTTCTGAACCTTGCAGTTACATAGGGATTCAGTTGTCTGAAAAAACGTGTTTATTTCGGGCTGAAAAACACGTTTTGAAAAAAGTGCTGTTACTGCCCCATAACTTACATGGGGTTGACCAAACTTGCAGAAACATGTTTATTTCTGCTGAAAAACATGTTTTGACACTTTCTGCACACTGGGGTTAAGAGCTGAGTGTGTGGGCTCTTCTGAGCTTTGCAGTTACATAGTGATTCAGTTGTCTGAAAAAAGGCGTTTATTTCGGGCTGAAAAACACGTTTTGAAAAAAGTGCTGTTACTGCCCCATAACTTACATGGGGTTGACCAAACTTGCAGAAACATGTTTATTTCTGCTGAAAAACACGTTTTGACACTTTCTGCACACTGGGGTTAAGAGCAGAGTGTGTGGGCTCTTCTGAGCCTTGCAGTTACATAGGGATTCAGTTGTCTGAAAAAACGCGTTTATTTCGGGCTGAAAAACACGTTTTGAAAAAAGTGCTATTACTGCCCCATAACTTACATGGGGTTGACCAAACTTGCAGAAACATGTTTATTTCTGCTGAAAAACACGTTTTAACACTTTCTGCACACTGGGGTTAAGAGCAGAGTGTGTGGGCTCTTCTGAGCCTTGCAGTTACATAGGGATTCAGTTGTCTGAAAAAACGTGTTTATTTCGGGCTGAAAAACACGTTTTGAAAAGTGTACTGTAACTGCCCCATAACTTACATGGGGTTGACCAAACTTGCAGAAACATGTTTATTTCTGCTGAAAAACATGTGTTGACACTTTCTGCACACTGGGGTTAAGAGCTGAGTGTGTGGGCTCTTCTGAGCTTTGCAGTTACATAGGGATTCAGTTGTCTGAAAAAACGCGTTTATTTCGGGCTGAAAAACACGTTTTGAAAAAAGTGCTGTAACTGCCCCATAACTTACATGGGGTTGACCAAACTTGCAGAAACATGTTTATTTCTGCTGAAAAACACGTTTTGACACTTTCTGCACACTGGGGTTAAGAGCAGAGTGTGTGGGCTCTTCTGAGCTTTGCAGTTACATAGGGATTCAGTTGTCTGAAAAAACGCGTTTATTTCGGGCTGAAAAACACGTTTTGAAAAGTGTACTGTAACTGCCCCATAACTTACATGGGGTCGACCAAACTTGCAGAAACGTTTATTTCTGCTGGAAAACATGTTTTGACACTTTTTGCACACTGGGGTTAAGAGCAGAGTGTGTGGGCTCTTCTGAGCCTTGCAGTTACATAGGGATTCAGTTGTCTGATAAAACGCGTTTATTTCGGGCTGAAAAACACGTTTTGAAAAAAGTGCTGTTACTGCCCCATAACTTACATGGGGTTGACCAAACTTGCAGAAACATGTTTATTTCTGCTGAAAAACATGTTTTGACACTTTCTGCACACTGGGGTTAAGAGCTGAGTGTGTGGGCTCTTCTGAGCTTTGCAGTTACATAGGGATTCAGTTGTCTGAAAAAACGCGTTTATTTCGGGCTGAAAAACACGTTTTGAAAAAAGTGCTGTTACTGCCCCATAACTTACATGGGGTTGACCAAACTTGCAGAAACATGTTTATTTCTGCTGAAAAACATGTTTTGACACTTTCTGCACACTGGGGTTAAGAGCAGAGTGTGTGGGCTCTTCTGAGCCTTGCAGTTACATAGGGATTCAGTTGTCTGAAAAAACGTGTTTATTTCGGGCTGAAAAACACGTTTTGAAAAGTGTACTGTAACTGCCCCATAACTTACATGGGGTTGACCAAACATGCAGAAACATGTTTATTTCTGCTGAAAAACACGTTTTGACACTTTCTGCACACTGGGGTTAAGAGCAGAGTGTGTGGGCTCTTCTGAGCTTTGCAGTTACATAGGGATTCAGTTGTCTGAAAAAACGCGTTTATTTCGGGCTGAAAAACACGTTTTGAAAAGTGTACTGTAACTGCCCCATAACTTACATGGGGTCGACCAAACTTGCAGAAACATGTTTATTTCTGCTGAAAAACATGTTTTGACACTTTCTGCACACTGGGGTTAAGAGCTGAGTGTGTGGGCTCTTCTGAGCTTTGCAGTTACATAGGGATTCAGTTTTCTGAAAAAACGCGTTTATTTCGGGCTGAAAAACACGTTTTGAAAAAAGTGCTGTGACTGCCCCATAACTTACATGGGGTTGACCAAACTTCCAGAAACATGTTTTTTTCTGCTGAAAAACACGTTTTGACACTTTCTGGACAGTGGGGTTAAGACCAGAGTGTGTGGGGTCTTCTGAGCTTTGCAGTTACATAGGGATTCAGTTGTCTGAAAAAACGCGTTTATTTCGGGCTGAAAAACACGTTTTGAAAAAAGTGCTGTAACTGCCCCATAACTTACATGGGGTTGACCAAACTTGCAGAAACATGTTTATTTCTGCTGAAAAACATGTGTTGACACTTTCTGCACACTGGGGTTAAGAGCAGAGTGTGTGGGCTCTTCTTAGCCTTGCAGTTACATAGGGATTCAGTTGTCTGAAAAAACGTGTTTATTTCGGGCTGAAAAACACGTTTTGAAAAGTGTACTGTAACTGCCCCATAACTTACATGGGGTTGACCAAACTTGCAGAAACATGTTTATTTCTGCTGAAAAACATGTGTTGACACTTTCTGCACACTGGGGTTAAGAGCTGAGTGTGTGGGCTCTTCTGAGCTTTGCAGTTACATAGGGATTCAGTTGTCTGAAAAAAGGCGTTTATTCCGGGCTGAAAAACACGTTTTGAAAAAAGTGCTGTTACTGCCCCATAACTTACATGGGGTCGACCAAACTTGCAGAAACATGTTTATTTCTGCTGAAAAACACGTTTTGACACTTTCTGCACACTGGGGTTAAGAGCAGAGTGTGTGGGCTCTTCTGAGCCTTGCAGTTACATAGGGATTCAGTTGTCTGAAAAAACGTGTTTATTTCGGGCTGAAAAACACGTTTTGAAAAGTGTACTGTAACTGCCCCATAACTTACATGGGGTTGACCAAACTTGCAGAAACATGTTTATTTCTGCTGAAAAACATGTTTTAACACTTTCTGCACAGTGGGGTTAAGAGCTGAGTGTGTGGGCTCTTCTGAGCTTTGCAGTTACATAGGGATTCAGATGTCTGAAAAAAGGCGTTTATTTCGGGCTGAAAAACACGTTTTGAAAAAAGTGCTGTTACTGCCCCATAACTTACATGGGGTTGACCAAACTTGCAGAAACATGTTTATTTCTGCTGAAAAACACGTTTTGACACTTTCTGCACACTGGGGTTAAGAGCAGAGTGTGTGGGCTCTTCTGAACCTTGCAGTTACATAGGGATTCAGTTGTCTGAAAAAACGTGTTTATTTCGGGCTGAAAAACACGTTTTGAAAAAGTGCTGTTACTGCCCCATAACTTACATGGGGTTGACCAAACTTGCAGAAACATGTTTATTTCTGCTGAAAAACATGTTTTGACACTTTCTGCACACTGGGGTTAAGAGCTGAGTGTGTGGGCTCTTCTGAGCTTTGCAGTTACATAGTGATTCAGTTGTCTGAAAAAAGGCGTTTATTTCGGGCTGAAAAACACGTTTTGAAAAAAGTGCTATTACTGCCCCATAACTTACATGGGGTCGACCAAACTTGCAGAAACGTTTATTTCTGCTGGAAAACATGTTTTGACACTTTTTGCACACTGGGGTTAAGAGCAGAGTGTGTGGGCTCTTCTGAGCCTTGCAGTTACATAGGGATTCAGTTGTCTGATAAAACGCGTTTATTTCGGGCTGAAAAACACGTTTTGAAAAAAGTGCTGTTACTGCCCCATAACTTACATGGGGTTGACCAAACTTGCAGAAACATGTTTATTTCTGCTGAAAAACATGTTTTGACACTTTCTGCACACTGGGGTTAAGAGCTGAGTGTGTGGGCTCTTCTGAGCTTTGCAGTTACATAGGGATTCAGTTGTCTGAAAAAACGCGTTTATTTCGGGCTGAAAAACACGTTTTGAAAAAAGTGCTGTTACTGCCCCATAACTTACATGGGGTTGACCAAACTTGCAGAAACATGTTTATTTCTGCTGAAAAACATGTTTTGACACTTTCTGCACACTGGGGTTAAGAGCAGAGTGTGTGGGCTCTTCTGAGCCTTGCAGTTACATAGGGATTCAGTTGTCTGAAAAAACGTGTTTATTTCGGGCTGAAAAACACGTTTTGAAAAGTGTACTGTAACTGCCCCATAACTTACATGGGGTTGACCAAACTTGCAGAAACATGTTTATTTCTGCTGAAAAACACGTTTTGACACTTTCTGCACACTGGGGTTAAGAGCAGAGTGTGTGGGCTCTTCTGAGCTTTGCAGTTACATAGGGATTCAGTTGTCTGAAAAAACGCGTTTATTTCGGGCTGAAAAACACGTTTTGAAAAGTGTACTGTAACTGCCCCATAACTTACATGGGGTCGACCAAACTTGCAGAAACATGTTTATTTCTGCTGAAAAACATGTTTTGACACTTTCTGCACACTGGGGTTAAGAGCTGAGTGTGTGGGCTCTTCTGAGCTTTGCAGTTACATAGGGATTCAGTTTTCTGAAAAAACGCGTTTATTTCGGGCTGAAAAACACGTTTTGAAAAAAGTGCTGTGACTGCCCCATAACTTACATGGGGTTGACCAAACTTCCAGAAACATGTTTTTTTCTGCTGAAAAACACGTTTTGACACTTTCTGGACAGTGGGGTTAAGACCAGAGTGTGTGGGGTCTTCTGAGCTTTGCAGTTACATAGGGATTCAGTTGTCTGAAAAAACGCGTTTATTTCGGGCTGAAAAACACGTTTTGAAAAAAGTGCTGTAACTGCCCCATAACTTACATGGGGTTGACCAAACTTGCAGAAACATGTTTATTTCTGCTGAAAAACATGTGTTGACACTTTCTGCACACTGGGGTTAAGAGCAGAGTGTGTGGGCTCTTCTTAGCCTTGCAGTTACATAGGGATTCAGTTGTCTGAAAAAACGTGTTTATTTCGGGCTGAAAAACACGTTTTGAAAAGTGTACTGTAACTGCCCCATAACTTACATGGGGTTGACCAAACTTGCAGAAACATGTTTATTTCTGCTGAAAAACATGTGTTGACACTTTCTGCACACTGGGGTTAAGAGCTGAGTGTGTGGGCTCTTCTGAGCTTTGCAGTTACATAGGGATTCAGTTGTCTGAAAAAAGGCGTTTATTCCGGGCTGAAAAACACGTTTTGAAAAAAGTGCTGTTACTGCCCCATAACTTACATGGGGTCGACCAAACTTGCAGAAACATGTTTATTTCTGCTGAAAAACACGTTTTGACACTTTCTGCACACTGGGGTTAAGAGCAGAGTGTGTGGGCTCTTCTGAGCCTTGCAGTTACATAGGGATTCAGTTGTCTGAAAAAACGTGTTTATTTCGGGCTGAAAAACACGTTTTGAAAAGTGTACTGTAACTGCCCCATAACTTACATGGGGTTGACCAAACTTGCAGAAACATGTTTATTTCTGCTGAAAAACATGTTTTAACACTTTCTGCACAGTGGGGTTAAGAGCTGAGTGTGTGGGCTCTTCTGAGCTTTGCAGTTACATAGGGATTCAGATGTCTGAAAAAAGGCGTTTATTTCGGGCTGAAAAACACGTTTTGAAAAAAGTGCTGTTACTGCCCCATAACTTACATGGGGTTGACCAAACTTGCAGAAACATGTTTATTTCTGCTGAAAAACACGTTTTGACACTTTCTGCACACTGGGGTTAAGAGCAGAGTGTGTGGGCTCTTCTGAACCTTGCAGTTACATAGGGATTCAGTTGTCTGAAAAAACGTGTTTATTTCGGGCTGAAAAACACGTTTTGAAAAAAGTGCTGTTACTGCCCCATAACTTACATGGGGTTGACCAAACTTGCAGAAACATGTTTATTTCTGCTGAAAAACATGTTTTGACACTTTCTGCACACTGGGGTTAAGAGCTGAGTGTGTGGGCTCTTCTGAGCTTTGCAGTTACATAGTGATTCAGTTGTCTGAAAAAAGGCGTTTATTTCGGGCTGAAAAACACGTTTTGAAAAAAGTGCTGTTACTGCCCCATAACTTACATGGGGTTGACCAAACTTGCAGAAACATGTTTATTTCTGCTGAAAAACACGTTTTGACACTTTCTGCACACTGGGGTTAAGAGCAGAGTGTGTGGGCTCTTCTGAGCCTTGCAGTTACATAGGGATTCAGTTGTCTGAAAAAACGCGTTTATTTCGGGCTGAAAAACACGTTTTGAAAAAAGTGCTATTACTGCCCCATAACTTACATGGGGTTGACCAAACTTGCAGAAACATGTTTATTTCTGCTGAAAAACACGTTTTAACACTTTCTGCACACTGGGGTTAAGAGCAGAGTGTGTGGGCTCTTCTGAGCCTTGCAGTTACATAGGGATTCAGTTGTCTGAAAAAACGTGTTTATTTCGGGCTGAAAAACACGTTTTGAAAAGTGTACTGTAACTGCCCCATAACTTACATGGGGTTGACCAAACTTGCAGAAACATGTTTATTTCTGCTGAAAAACATGTGTTGACACTTTCTGCACACTGGGGTTAAGAGCTGAGTGTGTGGGCTCTTCTGAGCTTTGCAGTTACATAGGGATTCAGTTGTCTGAAAAAACGCGTTTATTTCGGGCTGAAAAACACGTTTTGAAAAAAGTGCTGTAACTGCCCCATAACTTACATGGGGTTGACCAAACTTGCAGAAACATGTTTATTTCTGCTGAAAAACACGTTTTGACACTTTCTGCACACTGGGGTTAAGAGCAGAGTGTGTGGGCTCTTCTGAGCTTTGCAGTTACATAGGGATTCAGTTGTCTGAAAAAACGCGTTTATTTCGGGCTGAAAAACACGTTTTGAAAAGTGTACTGTAACTGCCCCATAACTTACATGGGGTCGACCAAACTTGCAGAAACGTTTATTTCTGCTGGAAAACATGTTATGACACTTTTTGCACACTGGGGTTAAGAGCAGAGTGTGTGGGCTCTTCTGAGCCTTGCAGTTACATAGGGATTCAGTTGTCTGATAAAACGCGTTTATTTCGGGCTGAAAAACACGTTTTGAAAAAAGTGCTGTTACTGCCCCATAACTTACATGGGGTTGACCAAACTTGCAGAAACATGTTTATTTCTGCTGAAAAACATGTTTTGACACTTTCTGCACACTGGGGTTAAGAGCTGAGTGTGTGGGCTCTTCTGAGCTTTGCAGTTACATAGGGATTCAGTTGTCTGAAAAAACGCGTTTATTTCGGGCTGAAAAACACGTTTTGAAAAAAGTGCTGTTACTGCCCCATAACTTACATGGGGTTGACCAAACTTGCAGAAACATGTTTATTTCTGCTGAAAAACATGTTTTGACACTTTCTGCACACTGGGGTTAGGAGCAGAGTGTGTGGGCTCTTCTGAGCCTTGCAGTTACATAGGGATTCAGTTGTCTGAAAAAACGTGTTTATTTCGGGCTGAAAAACACGTTTTGAAAAGTGTACTGTAACTGCCCCATAACTTACATGGGGTTGACCAAACTTGCAGAAACATGTTTATTTCTGCTGAAAAACACGTTTTGACACTTTCTGCACACTGGGGTTAAGAGCAGAGTGTGTGGGCTCTTCTGAGCTTTGCAGTTACATAGGGATTCAGTTGTCTGAAAAAACGCGTTTATTTCGGGCTGAAAAACACGTTTTGAAAAGTGTACTGTAACTGCCCCATAACTTACATGGGGTCGACCAAACTTGCAGAAACATGTTTATTTCTGCTGAAAAACATGTTTTGACACTTTCTGCACACTGGGGTTAAGAGCTGAGTGTGTGGGCTCTTCTGAGCTTTGCAGTTACATAGGGATTCAGTTTTCTGAAAAAACGCGTTTATTTCGGGCTGAAAAACACGTTTTGAAAAAAGTGCTGTGACTGCCCCATAACTTACATGGGGTTGACCAAACTTCCAGAAACATGTTTTTTTCTGCTGAAAAACACGTTTTGACACTTTCTGCACAGTGGGGTTAAGAGCAGAGTGTGTGGGGTCTTCTGAGCTTTGCAGTTACATAGGGATTCAGTTGTCTGAAAAAACGCATTTATTTCGGGCTGAAAAACACGTTTTGAAAAAAGTGCTGTAACTGCCCCATAACTTACATGGGGTTGACCAAACTTCCAAAAACATGTTTTTTTCTGCTGAAAAACACATTTTGACACTTTCTGCACAGTGGGGTTAAGAGCAGAGTGTGTGGGCTCTTCTAAGCCTTGCAGTTACATAGGGATTCAGTTGTCTGAAAAAACGTGTTTATTTCGGGCTGAAAAACACGTTTTGAAAAGTGTACTGTAACTGCCCCATAACTTACATGGGGTTGACCAAACTTGCAGAAACATGTTTATTTCTGCTGAAAATCACGTTTTAACACTTTCTGCACACTGGGGTTAAGAGCAGAGTGTGTGGGCTCTTCTGAGCCTTGCAGTTACATAGGGATTCAGTTGTCTGAAAAAACGTGTTTATTTCGGGCTGAAAAACACGTTTTGAAAAGTGTACTGTAACTGCCCCATAACTTACATGGGGTTGACCAAACTTGCAGAAACATGTTTATTTCTGCTGAAAAACATGTTTTGACACTTTCTGCACACTGGGGTTAAGAGCTGAGTGTGTGGGCTCTTCTGAGCTTTGCAGTTACATAGGGATTCAGTTGTCTGAAAAAACGCGTTTATTTCGGGCTGAAAAACACGTTTTGAAAAAAGTGCTGTAACTGCCCCATAACTTACATGGGGTTGACCAAACTTGCAGAAACATGTTAATTTCTGCTGAAAAACACGTTTTGACACTTTCTGCACACTGGGGTTAAGAGCAGAGTGTGTGGGCTCTTCTGAGCTTTGCAGTTACATAGGGATTCAGTTGTCTGAAAAAACGCGTTTATTTCGGGCTGAAAAACACGTTTTGAAAAGTGTACTGTAACTGCCCCATAACTTACATGGGGTCGACCAAACTTGCAGAAACGTTTATTTCTGCTGGAAAACATGTTTTGACACTTTTTGCACACTGGGGTTAAGAGCAGAGTGTGTGGGCTCTTCTGAGCCTTGCAGTTACATAGGGATTCAGTTGTCTGATAAAACGCGTTTATTTCGGGCTGAAAAACACGTTTTGAAAAAAGTGCTGTTACTGCCCCATAACTTACATGGGGTTGACCAAACTTGCAGAAACATGTTTATTTCTGCTGAAAAACATGTTTTGACACTTTCTGCACACTGGGGTTAAGAGCTGAGTGTGTGGGCTCTTCTGAGCTTTGCAGTTACATAGGGATTCAGTTGTCTGAAAAAACGCGTTTATTTCGGGCTGAAAAACACGTTTTGAAAAAAGTGCTGTTACTGCCCCATAACTTACATGGGGTTGACCAAACTTGCAGAAACATGTTTATTTCTGCTGAAAAACATGTTTTGACACTTTCTGCACACTGGGGTTAAGAGCAGAGTGTGTGGGCTCTTCTGAGCCTTGCAGTTACATAGGGATTCAGTTGTCTGAAAAAACGTGTTTATTTCGGGCTGAAAAACACGTTTTGAAAAGTGTACTGTAACTGCCCCATAACTTACATGGGGTTGACCAAACTTGCAGAAACATGTTTATTTCTGCTGAAAAACACGTTTTGACACTTTCTGCACACTGGGGTTAAGAGCAGAGTGTGTGGGCTCTTCTGAGCTTTGCAGTTACATAGGGATTCAGATGTCTGAAAAAAGGCGTTTATTTCGGGCTGAAAAACACGTTTTGAAAAAAGTGCTGTTACTGCCCCATAACTTACATGGGGTTGACCAAACTTGCAGAAACATGTTTATTTCTGCTGAAAAACACGTTTTGACACTTTCTGCACACTGGGGTTAAGAGCAGAGTGTGTGGGCTCTTCTGAACCTTGCAGTTACATAGGGATTCAGTTGTCTGAAAAAACGTGTTTATTTCGGGCTGAAAAACACGTTTTGAAAAAAGTGCTGTTACTGCCCCATAACTTACATGGGGTTGACCAAACTTGCAGAAACATGTTTATTTCTGCTGAAAAACATGTTTTGACACTTTCTGCACACTGGGGTTAAGAGCTGAGTGTGTGGGCTCTTCTGAGCTTTGCAGTTACATAGTGATTCAGTTGTCTGAAAAAAGGCGTTTATTTCGGGCTGAAAAACACGTTTTGAAAAAAGTGCTGTTACTGCCCCATAACTTACATGGGGTTGACCAAACTTGCAGAAACATGTTTATTTCTGCTGAAAAACACGTTTTGACACTTTCTGCACACTGGGGTTAAGAGCAGAGTGTGTGGGCTCTTCTGAGCCTTGCAGTTACATAGGGATTCAGTTGTCTGAAAAAACGCGTTTATTTCGGGCTGAAAAACACGTTTTGAAAAAAGTGCTATTACTGCCCCATAACTTACATGGGGTTGACCAAACTTGCAGAAACATGTTTATTTCTGCTGAAAAACA
This sequence comes from Lepisosteus oculatus, assembly GCF_040954835.1. NCBI lineage: Eukaryota > Metazoa > Chordata > Actinopteri > Semionotiformes > Lepisosteidae > Lepisosteus > Lepisosteus oculatus. The sequence goes on from NW_027167689.1 coordinate 127,728, forward strand.
CGTTTTAACACTTTCTGCACACTGGGGTTAAGAGCAGAGTGTGTGGGCTCTTCTGAGCCTTGCAGTTACATAGGGATTCAGTTGTCTGAAAAAACGTGTTTATTTCGGGCTGAAAAACACGTTTTGAAAAGTGTACTGTAACTGCCCCATAACTTACATGGGGTTGACCAAACTTGCAGAAACATGTTTATTTCTGCTGAAAAACATGTGTTGACACTTTCTGCACACTGGGGTTAAGAGCTGAGTGTGTGGGCTCTTCTGAGCTTTGCAGTTACATAGGGATTCAGTTGTCTGAAAAAACGCGTTTATTTCGGGCTGAAAAACACGTTTTGAAAAAAGTGCTGTAACTGCCCCATAACTTACATGGGGTTGACCAAACTTGCAGAAACATGTTTATTTCTGCTGAAAAACATGTGTTGACACTTTCTGCACACTGGGGTTAAGAGCAGAGTGTGTGGGCTCTTCTTAGCCTTGCAGTTACATAGGGATTCAGTTGTCTGAAAAAACGTGTTTATTTCGGGCTGAAAAACACGTTTTGAAAAGTGTACTGTAACTGCCCCATAACTTACATGGGGTTGACCAAACTTGCAGAAACATGTTTATTTCTGCTGAAAAACATGTGTTGACACTTTCTGCACACTGGGGTTAAGAGCTGAGTGTGTGGGCTCTTCTGAGCTTTGCAGTTACATAGGGATTCAGTTGTCTGAAAAAAGGCGTTTATTCCGGGCTGAAAAACACGTTTTGAAAAATGTGCTGTTACTGCCCCATAACTTACATGGGGTCGACCAAACTTGCAGAAACATGTTTATTTCTGCTGAAAAACACGTTTTGACACTTTCTGCACACTGGGGTTAAGAGCAGAGTGTGTGGGCTCTTCTGAGCCTTGCAGTTACATAGGGATTCAGTTGTCTGAAAAAACGTGTTTATTTCGGGCTGAAAAACACGTTTTGAAAAGTGTACTGTAACTGCCCCATAACTTACATGGGGTTGACCAAACTTGCAGAAACATGTTTATTTCTGCTGAAAAACATGTTTTAACACTTTCTGCACAGTGGGGTTAAGAGCTGAGTGTGTGGGCTCTTCTGAGCTTTGCAGTTACATAGGGATTCAGATGTCTGAAAAAAGGCGTTTATTTCGGGCTGAAAAACACGTTTTGAAAAAAGTGCTGTTACTGCCCCATAACTTACATGGGGTTGACCAAACTTGCAGAAACATGTTTATTTCTGCTGAAAAACACGTTTTGACACTTTCTGCACACTGGGGTTAAGAGCAGAGTGTGTGGGCTCTTCTGAACCTTGCAGTTACATAGGGATTCAGTTGTCTGAAAAAACGTGTTTATTTCGGGCTGAAAAACACGTTTTGAAAAAAGTGCTGTTACTGCCCCATAACTTACATGGGGTTGACCAAACTTGCAGAAACATGTTTATTTCTGCTGAAAAACATGTTTTGACACTTTCTGCACACTGGGGTTAAGAGCTGAGTGTGTGGGCTCTTCTGAGCTTTGCAGTTACATAGTGATTCAGTTGTCTGAAAAAAGGCGTTTATTTCGGGCTGAAAAACACGTTTTGAAAAAAGTGCTGTTACTGCCCCATAACTTACATGGGGTTGACCAAACTTGCAGAAACATGTTTATTTCTGCTGAAAAACACGTTTTGACACTTTCTGCACACTGGGGTTAAGAGCAGAGTGTGTGGGCTCTTCTGAGCCTTGCAGTTACATAGGGATTCAGTTGTCTGAAAAAACGCGTTTATTTCGGGCTGAAAAACACGTTTTGAAAAAAGTGCTATTACTGCCCCATAACTTACATGGGGTTGACCAAACTTGCAGAAACATGTTTATTTCTGCTGAAAATCACGTTTTAACACTTTCTGCACACTGGGGTTAAGAGCAGAGTGTGTGGGCTCTTCTGAGCCTTGCAGTTACATAGGGATTCAGTTGTCTGAAAAAACGCGTTTATTTCGGGCTGAAAAACACGTTTTGAAAAAAGTGCTGTAACTGCCCCATAACTTACATGGGGTTGACCAAACTTGCAGAAACATGTTTATTTCTGCTGAAAAACACGTTTTGACACTTTCTGCACACTGGGGTTAAGAGCAGAGTGTGTGGGCTCTTCTGAGCTTTGCAGTTACATAGGGATTCAGTTGTCTGAAAAAACGCGTTTATTTCGGGCTGAAAAACACGTTTTGAAAAGTGTACTGTAACTGCCCCATAACTTACATGGGGTCGACCAAACTTGCAGAAACGTTTATTTCTGCTGGAAAACATGTTTTGACACTTTTTGCACACTGGGGTTAAGAGCAGAGTGTGTGGGCTCTTCTGAGCCTTGCAGTTACATAGGGATTCAGTTGTCTGATAAAACGCGTTTATTTCGGGCTGAAAAACACGTTTTGAAAAAAGTGCTGTTACTGCCCCATAACTTACATGGGGTTGACCAAACTTGCAGAAACATGTTTATTTCTGCTGAAAAACATGTTTTGACACTTTCTGCACACTGGGGTTAAGAGCTGAGTGTGTGGGCTCTTCTGAGCTTTGCAGTTACATAGGGATTCAGTTGTCTGAAAAAACGCGTTTATTTCGGGCTGAAAAACACGTTTTGAAAAAAGTGCTGTTACTGCCCCATAACTTACATGGGGTTGACCAAACTTGCAGAAACATGTTTATTTCTGCTGAAAAACATGTTTTGACACTTTCTGCACACTGGGGTTAAGAGCAGAGTGTGTGGGCTCTTCTGAGCCTTGCAGTTACATAGGGATTCAGTTGTCTGAAAAAACGTGTTTATTTCGGGCTGAAAAACACGTTTTGAAAAGTGTACTGTAACTGCCCCATAACTTACATGGGGTTGACCAAACTTGCAGAAACATGTTTATTTCTGCTGAAAAACACGTTTTGACACTTTCTGCACACTGGGGTTAAGAGCAGAGTGTGTGGGCTCTTCTGAGCTTTGCAGTTACATAGGGATTCAGTTGTCTGAAAAAACGCGTTTATTTCGGGCTGAAAAACACGTTTTGAAAAGTGTACTGTAACTGCCCCATAACTTACATGGGGTCGACCAAACTTGCAGAAACATGTTTATTTCTGCTGAAAAACATGTTTTGACACTTTCTGCACACTGGGGTTAAGAGCTGAGTGTGTGGGCTCTTCTGAGCTTTGCAGTTACATAGGGATTCAGTTTTCTGAAAAAACGCGTTTATTTCGGGCTGAAAAACACGTTTTGAAAAAAGTGCTGTGACTGCCCCATAACTTACATGGGGTTGACCAAACTTCCAGAAACATGTTTTTTTCTGCTGAAAAACACGTTTTGACACTTTCTGCACAGTGGGGTTAAGAGCAGAGTGTGTGGGGTCTTCTGAGCTTTGCAGTTACATAGGGATTCAGTTGTCTGAAAAAACGCATTTATTTCGGGCTGAAAAACACGTTTTGAAAAAAGTGCTGTAACTGCCCCATAACTTACATGGGGTTGACCAAACTTCCAAAAACATGTTTTTTTCTGCTGAAAAACACATTTTGACACTTTCTGCACAGTGGGGTTAAGAGCAGAGTGTGTGGGCTCTTCTAAGCCTTGCAGTTACATAGGGATTCAGTTGTCTGAAAAAACGTGTTTATTTCGGGCTGAAAAACACGTTTTGAAAAGTGTACTGTAACTGCCCCATAACTTACATGGGGTTGACCAAACTTGCAGAAACATGTTTATTTCTGCTGAAAATCACGTTTTAACACTTTCTGCACACTGGGGTTAAGAGCAGAGTGTGTGGGCTCTTCTGAGCCTTGCAGTTACATAGGGATTCAGTTGTCTGAAAAAACGTGTTTATTTCGGGCTGAAAAACACGTTTTGAAAAGTGTACTGTAACTGCCCCATAACTTACATGGGGTTGACCAAACTTGCAGAAACATGTTTATTTCTGCTGAAAAACATGTTTTGACACTTTCTGCACACTGGGGTTAAGAGCTGAGTGTGTGGGCTCTTCTGAGCTTTGCAGTTACATAGGGATTCAGTTGTCTGAAAAAACGCGTTTATTTCGGGCTGAAAAACACGTTTTGAAAAAAGTGCTGTAACTGCCCCATAACTTACATGGGGTTGACCAAACTTGCAGAAACATGTTAATTTCTGCTGAAAAACACGTTTTGACACTTTCTGCACACTGGGGTTAAGAGCAGAGTGTGTGGGCTCTTCTGAGCTTTGCAGTTACATAGGGATTCAGTTGTCTGAAAAAACGCGTTTATTTCGGGCTGAAAAACACGTTTTGAAAAGTGTACTGTAACTGCCCCATAACTTACATGGGGTCGACCAAACTTGCAGAAACGTTTATTTCTGCTGGAAAACATGTTTTGACACTTTTTGCACACTGGGGTTAAGAGCAGAGTGTGTGGGCTCTTCTGAGCCTTGCAGTTACATAGGGATTCAGTTGTCTGATAAAACGCGTTTATTTCGGGCTGAAAAACACGTTTTGAAAAAAGTGCTGTTACTGCCCCATAACTTACATGGGGTTGACCAAACTTGCAGAAACATGTTTATTTCTGCTGAAAAACATGTTTTGACACTTTCTGCACACTGGGGTTAAGAGCTGAGTGTGTGGGCTCTTCTGAGCTTTGCAGTTACATAGGGATTCAGTTGTCTGAAAAAACGCGTTTATTTCGGGCTGAAAAACACGTTTTGAAAAAAGTGCTGTTACTGCCCCATAACTTACATGGGGTTGACCAAACTTGCAGAAACATGTTTATTTCTGCTGAAAAACATGTTTTGACACTTTCTGCACACTGGGGTTAAGAGCAGAGTGTGTGGGCTCTTCTGAGCTTTGCAGTTACATAGGGATTCAGATGTCTGAAAAAAGGCGTTTATTTCGGGCTGAAAAACACGTTTTGAAAAAAGTGCTGTTACTGCCCCATAACTTACATGGGGTTGACCAAACTTGCAGAAACATGTTTATTTCTGCTGAAAAACACGTTTTGACACTTTCTGCACACTGGGGTTAAGAGCAGAGTGTGTGGGCTCTTCTGAACCTTGCAGTTACATAGGGATTCAGTTGTCTGAAAAAACGTGTTTATTTCGGGCTGAAAAACACGTTTTGAAAAAAGTGCTGTTACTGCCCCATAACTTACATGGGGTTGACCAAACTTGCAGAAACATGTTTATTTCTGCTGAAAAACATGTTTTGACACTTTCTGCACACTGGGGTTAAGAGCTGAGTGTGTGGGCTCTTCTGAGCTTTGCAGTTACATAGTGATTCAGTTGTCTGAAAAAAGGCGTTTATTTCGGGCTGAAAAACACGTTTTGAAAAAAGTGCTGTTACTGCCCCATAACTTACATGGGGTTGACCAAACTTGCAGAAACATGTTTATTTCTGCTGAAAAACACGTTTTGACACTTTCTGCACACTGGGGTTAAGAGCAGAGTGTGTGGGCTCTTCTGAGCCTTGCAGTTACATAGGGATTCAGTTGTCTGAAAAAACGCGTTTATTTCGGGCTGAAAAACACGTTTTGAAAAAAGTGCTATTACTGCCCCATAACTTACATGGGGTTGACCAAACTTGCAGAAACATGTTTATTTCTGCTGAAAAACACGTTTTAACACTTTCTGCACACTGGGGTTAAGAGCAGAGTGTGTGGGCTCTTCTGAGCCTTGCAGTTACATAGGGATTCAGTTGTCTGAAAAAACGTGTTTATTTCGGGCTGAAAAACACGTTTTGAAAAGTGTACTGTAACTGCCCCATAACTTACATGGGGTTGACCAAACTTGCAGAAACATGTTTATTTCTGCTGAAAAACATGTGTTGACACTTTCTGCACACTGGGGTTAAGAGCTGAGTGTGTGGGCTCTTCTGAGCTTTGCAGTTACATAGGGATTCAGTTGTCTGAAAAAACGCGTTTATTTCGGGCTGAAAAACACGTTTTGAAAAAAGTGCTGTAACTGCCCCATAACTTACATGGGGTTGACCAAACTTGCAGAAACATGTTTATTTCTGCTGAAAAACATGTGTTGACACTTTCTGCACACTGGGGTTAAGAGCAGAGTGTGTGGGCTCTTCTTAGCCTTGCAGTTACATAGGGATTCAGTTGTCTGAAAAAACGTGTTTATGTCGGGCTGAAAAACACGTTTTGAAAAGTGTACTGTAACTGCCCCATAACTTACATGGGGTTGACCAAACTTGCAGAAACATGTTTATTTCTGCTGAAAAACATGTGTTGACACTTTCTGCACACTGGGGTTAAGAGCTGAGTGTGTGGGCTCTTCTGAGCTTTGCAGTTACATAGGGATTCAGTTGTCTGAAAAAAGGCGTTTATTCCGGGCTGAAAAACACGTTTTGAAAAAAGTGCTGTTACTGCCCCATAACTTACATGGGGTCGACCAAACTTGCAGAAACATGTTTATTTCTGCTGAAAAACACGTTTTGACACTTTCTGCACACTGGGGTTAAGAGCAGAGTGTGTGGGCTCTTCTGAGCCTTGCAGTTACATAGGGATTCAGTTGTCTGAAAAAACGTGTTTATTTCGGGCTGAAAAACACGTTTTGAAAAGTGTACTGTAACTGCCCCATAACTTACATGGGGTTGACCAAACTTGCAGAAACATGTTTATTTCTGCTGAAAAACATGTTTTAACACTTTCTGCACAGTGGGGTTAAGAGCTGAGTGTGTGGGCTCTTCTGAGCTTTGCAGTTACATAGGGATTCAGATGTCTGAAAAAAGGCGTTTATTTCGGGCTGAAAAACACGTTTTGAAAAAAGTGCTGTTACTGCCCCATAACTTACATGGGGTTGACCAAACTTGCAGAAACATGTTTATTTCTGCTGAAAAACACGTTTTGACACTTTCTGCACACTGGGGTTAAGAGCAGAGTGTGTGGGCTCTTCTGAACCTTGCAGTTACATAGGGATTCAGTTGTCTGAAAAAACGTGTTTATTTCGGGCTGAAAAACACGTTTTGAAAAAAGTGCTGTTACTGCCCCATAACTTACATGGGGTTGACCAAACTTGCAGAAACATGTTTATTTCTGCTGAAAAACATGTTTTGACACTTTCTGCACACTGGGGTTAAGAGCTGAGTGTGTGGGCTCTTCTGAGCTTTGCAGTTACATAGTGATTCAGTTGTCTGAAAAAAGGCGTTTATTTCGGGCTGAAAAACACGTTTTGAAAAAAGTGCTGTTACTGCCCCATAACTTACATGGGGTTGACCAAACTTGCAGAAACATGTTTATTTCTGCTGAAAAACACGTTTTGACACTTTCTGCACACTGGGGTTAAGAGCAGAGTGTGTGGGCTCTTCTGAGCCTTGCAGTTACATAGGGATTCAGTTGTCTGAAAAAACGCGTTTATTTCGGGCTGAAAAACACGTTTTGAAAAAAGTGCTATTACTGCCCCATAACTTACATGGGGTTGACCAAACTTGCAGAAACATGTTTATTTCTGCTGAAAAACACGTTTTAACACTTTCTGCACACTGGGGTTAAGAGCAGAGTGTGTGGGCTCTTCTGAGCCTTGCAGTTACATAGGGATTCAGTTGTCTGAAAAAACGTGTTTATTTCGGGCTGAAAAACACGTTTTGAAAAGTGTACTGTAACTGCCCCATAACTTACATGGGGTTGACCAAACTTGCAGAAACATGTTTATTTCTGCTGAAAAACATGTGTTGACACTTTCTGCACACTGGGGTTAAGAGCTGAGTGTGTGGGCTCTTCTGAGCTTTGCAGTTACATAGGGATTCAGTTGTCTGAAAAAACGCGTTTATTTCGGGCTGAAAAACACGTTTTGAAAAAAGTGCTGTAACTGCCCCATAACTTACATGGGGTTGACCAAACTTGCAGAAACATGTTTATTTCTGCTGAAAAACACGTTTTGACACTTTCTGCACACTGGGGTTAAGAGCAGAGTGTGTGGGCTCTTCTGAGCTTTGCAGTTACATAGGGATTCAGTTGTCTGAAAAAACGCGTTTATTTCGGGCTGAAAAACACGTTTTGAAAAGTGTACTGTAACTGCCCCATAACTTACATGGGGTCGACCAAACTTGCAGAAACGTTTATTTCTGCTGGAAAACATGTTTTGACACTTTTTGCACACTGGGGTTAAGAGCAGAGTGTGTGGGCTCTTCTGAGCCTTGCAGTTACATAGGGATTCAGTTGTCTTATAAAACGCGTTTATTTCGGGCTGAAAAACACGTTTTGAAAAAAGTGCTGTTACTGCCCCATAACTTACATGGGGTTGACCAAACTTGCAGAAACATGTTTATTTCTGCTGAAAAACATGTTTTGACACTTTCTGCACACTGGGGTTAAGAGCTGAGTGTGTGGGCTCTTCTGAGCTTTGCAGTTACATAGGGATTCAGTTGTCTGAAAAAACGCGTTTATTTCGGGCTGAAAAACACGTTTTGAAAAAAGTGCTGTTACTGCCCCATAACTTACATGGGGTTGACCAAACTTGCAGAAACATGTTTATTTCTGCTGAAAAACATGTTTTGACACTTTCTGCACACTGGGGTTAAGAGCAGAGTGTGTGGGCTCTTCTGAGCCTTGCAGTTACATAGGGATTCAGTTGTCTGAAAAAACGTGTTTATTTCGGGCTGAAAAACACGTTTTGAAAAGTGTACTGTAACTGCCCCATAACTTACATGGGGTTGACCAAACTTGCAGAAACATGTTTATTTCTGCTGAAAAACACGTTTTGACACTTTCTGCACACTGGGGTTAAGAGCAGAGTGTGTGGGCTCTTCTGAGCTTTGCAGTTACATAGGGATTCAGTTGTCTGAAAAAACGCGTTTATTTCGGGCTGAAAAACACGTTTTGAAAAGTGTACTGTAACTGCCCCATAACTTACATGGGGTCGACCAAACTTGCAGAAACATGTTTATTTCTGCTGAAAAACATGTTTTGACACTTTCTGCACACTGGGGTTAAGAGCTGAGTGTGTGGGCTCTTCTGAGCTTTGCAGTTACATAGGGATTCAGTTTTCTGAAAAAACGCGTTTATTTCGGGCTGAAAAACACGTTTTGAAAAAAGTGCTGTGACTGCCCCATAACTTACATGGGGTTGACCAAACTTCCAGAAACATGTTTTTTTCTGCTGAAAAACACGTTTTGACACTTTCTGCACAGTGGGGTTAAGAGCAGAGTGTGTGGGGTCTTCTGAGCTTTGCAGTTACATAGGGATTCAGTTGTCTGAAAAAACGCATTTATTTCGGGCTGAAAAACACGTTTTGAAAAAAGTGCTGTAACTGCCCCATAACTTACATGGGGTTGACCAAACTTCCAAAAACATGTTTTTTTCTGCTGAAAAACACATTTTGACACTTTCTGCACAGTGGGGTTAAGAGCAGAGTGTGTGGGCTCTTCTAAGCCTTGCAGTTACATAGGGATTCAGTTGTCTGAAAAAACGTGTTTATTTCGGGCTGAAAAACACGTTTTGAAAAGTGTACTGTAACTGCCCCATAACTTACATGGGGTTGACCAAACTTGCAGAAACATGTTTATTTCTGCTGAAAATCACGTTTTAACACTTTCTGCACACTGGGGTTAAGAGCAGAGTGTGTGGGCTCTTCTGAGCCTTGCAGTTACATAGGGATTCAGTTGTCTGAAAAAACGTGTTTATTTCGGGCTGAAAAACACGTTTTGAAAAGTGTACTGTAACTGCCCCATAACTTACATGGGGTTGACCAAACTTGCAGAAACATGTTTATTTCTGCTGAAAAACATGTTTTGACACTTTCTGCACACTGGGGTTAAGAGCTGAGTGTGTGGGCTCTTCTGAGCTTTGCAGTTACATAGGGATTCAGTTGTCTGAAAAAACGCGTTTATTTCGGGCTGAAAAACACGTTTTGAAAAAAGTGCTGTAACTGCCCCATAACTTACATGGGGTTGACCAAACTTGCAGAAACATGTTAATTTCTGCTGAAAAACACGTTTTGACACTTTCTGCACACTGGGGTTAAGAGCAGAGTGTGTGGGCTCTTCTGAGCTTTGCAGTTACATAGGGATTCAGTTGTCTGAAAAAACGCGTTTATTTCGGGCTGAAAAACACGTTTTGAAAAGTGTACTGTAACTGCCCCATAACTTACATGGGGTCGACCAAACTTGCAGAAACGTTTATTTCTGCTGGAAAACATGTTTTGACACTTTTTGCACACTGGGGTTAAGAGCAGAGTGTGTGGGCTCTTCTGAGCCTTGCAGTTACATAGGGATTCAGTTGTCTGATAAAACGCGTTTATTTCGGGCTGAAAAACACGTTTTGAAAAAAGTGCTGTTACTGCCCCATAACTTACATGGGGTTGACCAAACTTGCAGAAACATGTTTATTTCTGCTGAAAAACATGTTTTGACACTTTCTGCACACTGGGGTTAAGAGCTGAGTGTGTGGGCTCTTCTGAGCTTTGCAGTTACATAGGGATTCAGTTGTCTGAAAAAACGCGTTTATTTCGGGCTGAAAAACACGTTTTGAAAAAAGTGCTGTTACTGCCCCATAACTTACATGGGGTTGACCAAACTTGCAGAAACATGTTTATTTCTGCTGAAAAACATGTTTTGACACTTTCTGCACACTGGGGTTAAGAGCAGAGTGTGTGGGCTCTTCTGAGCCTTGCAGTTACATAGGGATTCAGTTGTCTGAAAAAACGTGTTTATTTCGGGCTGAAAAACACGTTTTGAAAAGTGTACTGTAACTGCCCCATAACTTACATGGGGTTGACCAAACTTGCAGAAACATGTTTATTTCTGCTGAAAAACACGTTTTGACACTTTCTGCACACTGGGGTTAAGAGCAGAGTGTGTGGGCTCTTCTGAGCTTTGCAGTTACATAGGGATTCAGATGTCTGAAAAAAGGCGTTTATTTCGGGCTGAAAAACACGTTTTGAAAAAAGTGCTGTTACTGCCCCATAACTTACATGGGGTTGACCAAACTTGCAGAAACATGTTTATTTCTGCTGAAAAACACGTTTTGACACTTTCTGCACACTGGGGTTAAGAGCAGAGTGTGTGGGCTCTTCTGAACCTTGCAGTTACATAGGGATTCAGTTGTCTGAAAAAACGTGTTTATTTCGGGCTGAAAAACACGTTTTGAAAAAAGTGCTGTTACTGCCCCATAACTTACATGGGGTTGACCAAACTTGCAGAAACATGTTTATTTCTGCTGAAAAACATGTTTTGACACTTTCTGCACACTGGGGTTAAGAGCTGAGTGTGTGGGCTCTTCTGAGCTTTGCAGTTACATAGTGATTCAGTTGTCTGAAAAAAGGCGTTTATTTCGGGCTGAAAAACACGTTTTGAAAAAAGTGCTGTTACTGCCCCATAACTTACATGGGGTTGACCAAACTTGCAGAAACATGTTTATTTCTGCTGAAAAACACGTTTTGACACTTTCTGCACACTGGGGTTAAGAGCAGAGTGTGTGGGCTCTTCTGAGCCTTGCAGTTACATAGGGATTCAGTTGTCTGAAAAAACGCGTTTATTTCGGGGTGAAAAACACGTTTTGAAAAAAGTGCTATTACTGCCCCATAACTTACATGGGGTTGACCAAACTTGCAGAAACATGTTTATTTCTGCTGAAAAACACGTTTTAACACTTTCTGCACACTGGGGTTAAGAGCAGAGTGTGTGGGCTCTTCTGAGCCTTGCAGTTACATAGGGATTCAGTTGTCTGAAAAAACGTGTTTATTTCGGGCTGAAAAACACGTTTTGAAAAGTGTACTGTAACTGCCCCATAACTTACATGGGGTTGACCAAACTTGCAGAAACATGTTTATTTCTGCTGAAAAACATGTGTTGACACTTTCTGCACACTGGGGTTAAGAGCTGAGTGTGTGGGCTCTTCTGAGCTTTGCAGTTACATAGGGATTCAGTTGTCTGAAAAAACGCGTTTATTTCGGGCTGAAAAACACGTTTTGAAAAAAGTGCTGTAACTGCCCCATAACTTACATGGGGTTGACCAAACTTGCAGAAACATGTTTATTTCTGCTGAAAAACACGTTTTGACACTTTCTGCACACTGGGGTTAAGAGCAGAGTGTGTGGGCTCTTCTGAGCTTTGCAGTTACATAGGGATTCAGTTGTCTGAAAAAACGCGTTTATTTCGGGCTGAAAAACACGTTTTGAAAAGTGTACTGTAACTGCCCCATAACTTACATGGGGTCGACCAAACTTGCAGAAACGTTTATTTCTGCTGGAAAACATGTTTTGACACTTTTTGCACACTGGGGTTAAGAGCAGAGTGTGTGGGCTCTTCTGAGCCTTGCAGTTACATAGGGATTCAGTTGTCTGATAAAACGCGTTTATTTCGGGCTGAAAAACACGTTTTGAAAAAAGTGCTGTTACTGCCCCATAACTTACATGGGGTTGACCAAACTTGCAGAAACATGTTTATTTCTGCTGAAAAACATGTTTTGACACTTTCTGCACACTGGGGTTAAGAGCAGAGTGTGTGGGCTCTTCTGAGCTTTGCAGTTACATAGGGATTCAGTTGTCTGAAAAAACGCGTTTATTTCGGGCTGAAAAACACGTTTTGAAAAAAGTGCTGTTACTGCCCCATAACTTACATGGGGTTGACCAAACTTGCAGAAACATGTTTATTTCTGCTGAAAAACATGTTTTGACACTTTCTGCACACTGGGGTTAAGAGCAGAGTGTGTGGGCTCTTCTGAGCCTTGCAGTTACATAGGGATTCAGTTGTCTGAAAAAACGTGTTTATTTCGGGCTGAAAAACACGTTTTGAAAAGTGTACTGTAACTGCCCCATAACTTACATGGGGTTGACCAAACTTGCAGAAACATGTTTATTTCTGCTGAAAAACACGTTTTGACACTTTCTGCACACTGGGGTTAAGAGCAGAGTGTGTGGGCTCTTCTGAGCTTTGCAGTTACATAGGGATTCAGTTGTCTGAAAAAACGCATTTATTTCGGGCTGAAAAACACGTTTTGAAAAGTGTACTGTAACTGCCCCATAACTTACATGGGGTCGACCAAACTTGCAGAAACATGTTTATTTCTGCTGAAAAACATGTTTTGACACTTTCTGCACACTGGGGTTAAGAGCTGAGTGTGTGGGCTCTTCTGAGCTTTGCAGTTACATAGGGATTCAGTTTTCTGAAAAAACGCGTTTATTTCGGGCTGAAAAACACGTTTTGAAAAAAGTGCTGTGACTGCCCCATAACTTACATGGGGTTGACCAAACTTCCAGAAACATGTTTTTTTCTGCTGAAAAACACGTTTTGACACTTTCTGCACAGTGGGGTTAAGAGCAGAGTGTGTGGGGTCTTCTGAGCTTTGCAGTTACATAGGGATTCAGTTGTCTGAAAAAACGCATTTATTTCGGGCTGAAAAACACGTTTTGAAAAAAGTGCTGTAACTGCCCCATAACTTACATGGGGTTGACCAAACTTCCAAAAACATGTTTTTTTCTGCTGAAAAACACATTTTGACACTTTCTGCACAGTGGGGTTAAGAGCAGAGTGTGTGGGCTCTTCTAAGCCTTGCAGTTACATAGGGATTCAGTTGTCTGAAAAAACGTGTTTATTTCGGGCTGAAAAACACGTTTTGAAAAGTGTACTGTAACTGCCCCATAACTTACATGGGGTTGACCAAACTTGCAGAAACATGTTTATTTCTGCTGAAAATCACGTTTTAACACTTTCTGCACACTGGGGTTAAGAGCAGAGTGTGTGGGCTCTTCTGAGCCTTGCAGTTACATAGGGATTCAGTTGTCTGAAAAAACGTGTTTATTTCGGGCTGAAAAACACGTTTTGAAAAGTGTACTGTAACTGCCCCATAACTTACATGGGGTTGACCAAACTTGCAGAAACATGTTTATTTCTGCTGAAAAACATGTTTTGACACTTTCTGCACACTGGGGTTAAGAGCTGAGTGTGTGGGCTCTTCTGAGCTTTGCAGTTACATAGGGATTCAGTTGTCTGAAAAAACGCGTTTATTTCGGGCTGAAAAACACGTTTTGAAAAAAGTGCTGTAACTGCCCCATAACTTACATGGGGTTGACCAAACTTGCAGAAACATGTTAATTTCTGCTGAAAAACACGTTTTGACACTTTCTGCACACTGGGGTTAAGAGCAGAGTGTGTGGGCTCTTCTGAGCTTTGCAGTTACATAGGGATTCAGTTGTCTGAAAAAACGCGTTTATTTCGGGCTGAAAAACACGTTTTGAAAAGTGTACTGTAACTGCCCCATAACTTACATGGGGTCGACCAAACTTGCAGAAACGTTTATTTCTGCTGGAAAACATGTTTTGACACTTTTTGCACACTGGGGTTAAGAGCAGAGTGTGTGGGCTCTTCTGAGCCTTGCAGTTACATAGGGATTCAGTTGTCTGATAAAACGCGTTTATTTCGGGCTGAAAAACACGTTTTGAAAAAAGTGCTGTTACTGCCCCATAACTTACATGGGGTTGACCAAACTTGCAGAAACATGTTTATTTCTGCTGAAAAACATGTTTTGACACTTTCTGCACACTGGGGTTAAGAGCTGAGTGTGTGGGCTCTTCTGAGCTTTGCAGTTACATAGGGATTCAGTTGTCTGAAAAAACGCGTTTATTTCGGGCTGAAAAACACGTTTTGAAAAAAGTGCTGTTACTGCCCCATAACTTACATGGGGTTGACCAAACTTGCAGAAACATGTTTATTTCTGCTGAAAAACATGTTTTGACACTTTCTGCACACTGGGGTTAAGAGCAGAGTGTGTGGGCTCTTCTGAGCCTTGCAGTTACATAGGGATTCAGTTGTCTGAAAAAACGTGTTTATTTCGGGCTGAAAAACACGTTTTGAAAAGTGTACTGTAACTGCCCCATAACTTACATGGGGTTGACCAAACTTGCAGAAACATGTTTATTTCTGCTGAAAAACACGTTTTGACACTTTCTGCACACTGGGGTTAAGAGCAGAGTGTGTGGGCTCTTCTGAGCTTTGCAGTTACATAGGGATTCAGTTGTCTGAAAAAACGCGTTTATTTCGGGCTGAAAAACACGTTTTGAAAAGTGTACTGTAACTGCCCCATAACTTACATGGGGTCGACCAAACTTGCAGAAACATGTTTATTTCTGCTGAAAAACATGTTTTGACACTTTCTGCACACTGGGGTTAAGAGCTGAGTGTGTGGGCTCTTCTGAGCTTTGCAGTTACATAGGGATTCAGTTTTCTGAAAAAACGCGTTTATTTCGGGCTGAAAAACACGTTTTGAAAAAAGTGCTGTGACTGCCCCATAACTTACATGGGGTTGACCAAACTTCCAGAAACATGTTTTTTTCTGCTGAAAAACACGTTTTGACACTTTCTGCACAGTGGGGTTAAGAGCAGAGTGTGTGGGCTCTTCTGAGCTTTGCAGTTACATAGGGATTCAGTTGTCTGAAAAAACGCATTTATTTCGGGCTGAAAAACACGTTTTGAAAAAAGTGCTGTAACTGCCCCATAACTTACATGGGGTTGACCAAACTTCCAAAAACATGTTTTTTTCTGCTGAAAAACACATTTTGACACTTTCTGCACAGTGGGGTTAAGAGCAGAGTGTGTGGGCTCTTCTAAGCCTTGCAGTTACATAGGGATTCAGTTGTCTGAAAAAACGTGTTTATTTCGGGCTGAAAAACACGTTTTGAAAAGTGTACTGTAACTGCCCCATAACTTACATGGGGTTGACCAAACTTGCAGAAACATGTTTATTTCTGCTGAAAATCACGTTTTAACACTTTCTGCACACTGGGGTTAAGAGCAGAGTGTGTGGGCTCTTCTGAGCCTTGCAGTTACATAGGGATTCAGTTGTCTGAAAAAACGTGTTTATTTCGGGCTGAAAAACACGTTTTGAAAAGTGTACTGTAACTGCCCCATAACTTACATGGGGTTGACCAAACTTGCAGAAACATGTTTATTTCTGCTGAAAAACATGTTTTGACACTTTCTGCACACTGGGGTTAAGAGCTGAGTGTGTGGGCTCTTCTGAGCTTTGCAGTTACATAGGGATTCAGTTGTCTGAAAAAACGCGTTTATTTCGGGCTGAAAAACACGTTTTGAAAAAAGTGCTGTTACTGCCCCATAACTTACATGGGGTTGACCAAACTTGCAGAAACATGTTTATTTCTGCTGAAAAACATGTTTTGACACTTTCTGCACACTGGGGTTAAGAGCTGAGTGTGTGGGCTCTTCTGAGCTTTGCAGTTACATAGTGATTCAGTTGTCTGAAAAAAGGCGTTTATTTCGGGCTGAAAAACACGTTTTGAAAAAAGTGCTGTTACTGCCCCATAACTTACATGGGGTTGACCAAACTTGCAGAAACATGTTTATTTCTGCTGAAAAACACGTTTTGACACTTTCTGCACACTGGGGTTAAGAGCAGAGTGTGTGGGCTCTTCTGAGCCTTGCAGTTACATAGGGATTCAGTTGTCTGAAAAAACGCGTTTATTTCGGGCTGAAAAACACGTTTTGAAAAAAGTGCTATTACTGCCCCATAACTTACATGGGGTTGACCAAACTTGCAGAAACATGTTTATTTCTGCTGAAAAACACGTTTTAACACTTTCTGCACACTGGGGTTAAGAGCAGAGTGTGTGGGCTCTTCTGAGCCTTGCAGTTACATAGGGATTCAGTTGTCTGAAAAAACGTGTTTATTTCGGGCTGAAAAACACGTTTTGAAAAGTGTACTGTAACTGCCCCATATCTTACATGGGGTTGACCAAACTTGCAGAAACATGTTTATTTCTGCTGAAAAACACGTTTTGACACTTTCTGCACACTGGGGTTAAGAGCAGAGTGTGTGGGCTCTTCTGAGCTTTGCAGTTACATAGGGATTCAGTTGTCTGAAAAAACGCGTTTATTTCGGGCTGAAAAACACGTTTTGAAAAGTGTACTGTAACTGCCCCATAACTTACATGGGGTCGACCAAACTTGCAGAAACATGTTTATTTCTGCTGAAAAACATGTTTTGACACTTTCTGCACACTGGGGTTAAGAGCTGAGTGTGTGGGCTCTTCTGAGCTTTGCAGTTACATAGGGATTCAGTTTTCTGAAAAAACGCGTTTATTTCGGGCTGAAAAACACGTTTTGAAAAAAGTGCTGTGACTGCCCCATAACTTACATGGGGTTGACCAAACTTCCAGAAACATGTTTTTTTCTGCTGAAAAACACGTTTTGACACTTTCTGCACAGTGGGGTTAAGAGCAGAGTGTGTGGGGTCTTCTGAGCTTTGCAGTTACATAGGGATTCAGTTGTCTGAAAAAACGCATTTATTTCGGGCTGAAAAACACGTTTTGAAAAAAGTGCTGTAACTGCCCCATAACTTACATGGGGTTGACCAAACTTCCAAAAACATGTTTTTTTCTGCTGAAAAACACATTTTGACACTTTCTGCACAGTGGGGTTAAGAGCAGAGTGTGTGGGCTCTTCTAAGCCTTGCAGTTACATAGGGATTCAGTTGTCTGAAAAAACGTGTTTATTTCGGGCTGAAAAACACGTTTTGAAAAGTGTACTGTAACTGCCCCATAACTTACATGGGGTTGACCAAACTTGCAGAAACATGTTTATTTCTGCTGAAAATCACGTTTTAACACTTTCTGCACACTGGGGTTAAGAGCAGAGTGTGTGGGCTCTTCTGAGCCTTGCAGTTACATAGGGATTCAGTTGTCTGAAAAAACGTGTTTATTTCGGGCTGAAAAACACGTTTTGAAAAGTGTACTGTAACTGCCCCATAACTTACATGGGGTTGACCAAACTTGCAGAAACATGTTTATTTCTGCTGAAAAACATGTTTTGACACTTTCTGCACACTGGGGTTAAGAGCTGAGTGTGTGGGCTCTTCTGAGCTTTGCAGTTACATAGGGATTCAGTTGTCTGAAAAAACGCGTTTATTTCGGGCTGAAAAACACGTTTTGAAAAAAGTGCTGTAACTGCCCCATAACTTACATGGGGTTGACCAAACTTGCAGAAACATGTTAATTTCTGCTGAAAAACACGTTTTGACACTTTCTGCACACTGGGGTTAAGAGCAGAGTGTGTGGGCTCTTCTGAGCTTTGCAGTTACATAGGGATTCAGTTGTCTGAAAAAACGCGTTTATTTCGGGCTGAAAAACACGTTTGAAAAAGTGTACTGTAACTGCCCCATAACTTACATGGGGTCGACCAAACTTGCAGAAACGTTTATTTCTGCTGGAAAACATGTTTTGACACTTTTTGCACACTGGGGTTAAGAGCAGAGTGTGTGGGCTCTTCTGAGCCTTGCAGTTACATAGGGATTCAGTTGTCTGATAAAACGCGTTTATTTCGGGCTGAAAAACACGTTTTGAAAAAAGTGCTGTTACTGCCCCATAACTTACATGGGGTTGACCAAACTTGCAGAAACATGTTTATTTCTGCTGAAAAACATGTTTTGACACTTTCTGCACACTGGGGTTAAGAGCTGAGTGTGTGGGCTCTTCTGAGCTTTGCAGTTACATAGGGATTCAGTTGTCTGAAAAAACGCGTTAATTTCGGGCTGAAAAATACGTTTTGAAAAAAGTGCTGTTACTGCCCCATAACTTACATGGGGTTGACCAAACTTGCAGAAACATGTTTATTTCTGCTGAAAAACATGTTTTGACACTTTCTGCACACTGGGGTTAAGAGCAGAGTGTGTGGGCTCTTCTGAGCCTTGCAGTTACATAGGGATTCAGTTGTCTGAAAAAACGTGTTTATTTCGGGCTGAAAAACACGTTTTGAAAAGTGTACTGTAACTGCCCCATAACTTACATGGGGTTGACCAAACTTGCAGAAACATGTTTATTTCTGCTGAAAAACACGTTTTGACACTTTCTGCACACTGGGGTTAAGAGCAGAGTGTGTGGGCTCTTCTGAGCTTTGCAGTTACATAGGGATTCAGTTGTCTGAAAAAACGCGTTTATTTCGGGCTGAAAAACACGTTTTGAAAAGTGTACTGTAACTGCCCCATAACTTACATGGGGTCGACCAAACTTGCAGAAACATGTTTATTTCTGCTGAAAAACATGTTTTGACACTTTCTGCACACTGGGGTTAAGAGCTGAGTGTGTGGGCTCTTCTGAGCTTTGCAGTTACATAGGGATTCAGTTTTCTGAAAAAACGCGTTTATTTCGGGCTGAAAAACACGTTTTGAAAAAAGTGCTGTGACTGCCCCATAACTTACATGGGGTTGACCAAACTTCCAGAAACATGTTTTTTTCTGCTGAAAAACACGTTTTGACACTTTCTGCACAGTGGGGTTAAGAGCAGAGTGTGTGGGCTCTTCTGAGCTTTGCAGTTACATAGGGATTCAGTTGTCTGAAAAAA
This sequence comes from Lepisosteus oculatus, assembly GCF_040954835.1. Taxonomy (NCBI): domain Eukaryota; kingdom Metazoa; phylum Chordata; class Actinopteri; order Semionotiformes; family Lepisosteidae; genus Lepisosteus; species Lepisosteus oculatus. The sequence continues at coordinate 146,966 of NW_027167689.1, forward strand.
CGCATTTATTTCGGGCTGAAAAACACGTTTTGAAAAAAGTGCTGTAACTGCCCCATAACTTACATGGGGTTGACCAAACTTCCAAAAACATGTTTTTTTCTGCTGAAAAACACATTTTGACACTTTCTGCACAGTGGGGTTAAGAGCAGAGTGTGTGGGCTCTTCTAAGCCTTGCAGTTACATAGGGATTCAGTTGTCTGAAAAAACGTGTTTATTTCGGGCTGAAAAACACGTTTTGAAAAGTGTACTGTAACTGCCCCATAACTTACATGGGGTTGACCAAACTTGCAGAAACATGTTTATTTCTGCTGAAAAACATGTTTTGACACTTTCTGCACACTGGGGTTAAGAGCTGAGTGTGTGGGCTCTTCTGAGCTTTGCAGTTACATAGGGATTCAGTTGTCTGAAAAAACGCGTTTATTTCGGGCTGAAAAACACGTTTTGAAAAAAGTGCTGTTACTGCCCCATAACTTACATGGGGTTGACCAAACTTGCAGAAACATGTTTATTTCTGCTGAAAAACATGTTTTGACACTTTCTGCACACTGGGGTTAAGAGCTGAGTGTGTGGGCTCTTCTGAGCTTTGCAGTTACATAGTGATTCAGTTGTCTGAAAAAAGGCGTTTATTTCGGGCTGAAAAACACGTTTTGAAAAAAGTGCTGTTACTGCCCCATAACTTACATGGGGTTGACCAAACTTGCAGAAACATGTTTATTTCTGCTGAAAAACACGTTTTGACACTTTCTGCACACTGGGGTTAAGAGCAGAGTGTGTGGGCTCTTCTGAGCCTTGCAGTTACATAGGGATTCAGTTGTCTGAAAAAACGCGTTTATTTCGGGCTGAAAAACACGTTTTGAAAAAAGTGCTATTACTGCCCCATAACTTACATGGGGTTGACCAAACTTGCAGAAACATGTTTATTTCTGCTGAAAAACACGTTTTAACACTTTCTGCACACTGGGGTTAAGAGCAGAGTGTGTGGGCTCTTCTGAGCCTTGCAGTTACATAGGGATTCAGTTGTCTGAAAAAACGTGTTTATTTCGGGCTGAAAAACACGTTTTGAAAAGTGTACTGTAACTGCCCCATAACTTACATGGGGTTGACCAAACTTGCAGAAACATGTTTATTTCTGCTGAAAAACATGTGTTGACACTTTCTGCACACTGGGGTTAAGAGCTGAGTGTGTGGGCTCTTCTGAGCTTTGCAGTTACATAGGGATTCAGTTGTCTGAAAAAACGCGTTTATTTCGGGCTGAAAAACACGTTTTGAAAAAAGTGCTGTAACTGCCCCATAACTTACATGGGGTTGACCAAACTTGCAGAAACATGTTTATTTCTGCTGAAAAACACGTTTTGACACTTTCTGCACACTGGGGTTAAGAGCAGAGTGTGTGGGCTCTTCTGAGCTTTGCAGTTACATAGGGATTCAGTTGTCTGAAAAAACGCGTTTATTTCGGGCTGAAAAACACGTTTTGAAAAGTGTACTGTAACTGCCCCATAACTTACATGGGGTCGACCAAACTTGCAGAAACGTTTATTTCTGCTGGAAAACATGTTTTGACACTTTTTGCACACTGGGGTTAAGAGCAGAGTGTGTGGGCTCTTCTGAGCCTTGCAGTTACATAGGGATTCAGTTGTCTGATAAAACGCGTTTATTTCGGGCTGAAAAACACGTTTTGAAAAAAGTGCTGTTACTGCCCCATAACTTACATGGGGTTGACCAAACTTGCAGAAACATGTTTATTTCTGCTGAAAAACATGTTTTGACACTTTCTGCACACTGGGGTTAAGAGCTGAGTGTGTGGGCTCTTCTGAGCTTTGCAGTTACATAGGGATTCAGTTGTCTGAAAAAACGCGTTTATTTCGGGCTGAAAAACACGTTTTGAAAAAAGTGCTGTTACTGCCCCATAACTTACATGGGGTTGACCAAACTTGCAGAAACATGTTTATTTCTGCTGAAAAACATGTTTTGACACTTTCTGCACACTGGGGTTAAGAGCAGAGTGTGTGGGCTCTTCTGAGCCTTGCAGTTACATAGGGATTCAGTTGTCTGAAAAAACGTGTTTATTTCGGGCTGAAAAACACGTTTTGAAAAGTGTACTGTAACTGCCCCATAACTTACATGGGGTTGACCAAACTTGCAGAAACATGTTTATTTCTGCTGAAAAACACGTTTTGACACTTTCTGCACACTGGGGTTAAGAGCAGAGTGTGTGGGCTCTTCTGAGCTTTGCAGTTACATAGGGATTCAGTTGTCTGAAAAAACGCGTTTATTTCGGGCTGAAAAACACGTTTTGAAAAGTGTACTGTAACTGCCCCATAACTTACATGGGGTCGACCAAACTTGCAGAAACATGTTTATTTCTGCTGAAAAACATGTTTTGACACTTTCTGCACACTGGGGTTAAGAGCTGAGTGTGTGGGCTCTTCTGAGCTTTGCAGTTACATAGGGATTCAGTTTTCTGAAAAAACGCGTTTATTTCGGGCTGAAAAACACGTTTTGAAAAAAGTGCTGTGACTGCCCCATAACTTACATGGGGTTGACCAAACTTCCAGAAACATGTTTTTTTCTGCTGAAAAACACGTTTTGACACTTTCTGCACAGTGGGGTTAAGAGCAGAGTGTGTGGGGTCTTCTGAGCTTTGCAGTTACATAGGGATTCAGTTGTCTGAAAAAAAGCATTTATTTCGGGCTGAAAAACACGTTTTGAAAAAAGTGCTGTAACTGCCCCATAACTTACATGGGGTTGACCAAACTTCCAAAAACATGTTTTTTTCTGCTGAAAAACACATTTTGACACTTTCTGCACAGTGGGGTTAAGAGCAGAGTGTGTGGGCTCTTCTAAGCCTTGCAGTTACATAGGGATTCAGTTGTCTGAAAAAACGTGTTTATTTCGGGCTGAAAAACACGTTTTGAAAAGTGTACTGTAACTGCCCCATAACTTACATGGGGTTGACCAAACTTGCAGAAACATGTTTATTTCTGCTGAAAAACATGTTTTGACACTTTCTGCACACTGGGGTTAAGAGCTGAGTGTGTGGGCTCTTCTGAGCTTTGCAGTTACATAGGGATTCAGTTGTCTGAAAAAACGCGTTTATTTCGGGCTGAAAAACACGTTTTGAAAAAAGTGCTGTAACTGCCCCATAACTTACATGGGGTTGACCAAACTTGCAGAAACATGTTAATTTCTGCTGAAAAACACGTTTTGACACTTTCTGCACACTGGGGTTAAGAGCAGAGTGTGTGGGCTCTTCTGAGCTTTGCAGTTACATAGGGATTCAGTTGTCTGAAAAAACGCGTTTATTTCGGGCTGAAAAACACGTTTTGAAAAGTGTACTGTAACTGCCCCATAACTTACATGGGGTCGACCAAACTTGCAGAAACGTTTATTTCTGCTGGAAAACATGTTTTGACACTTTTTGCACACTGGGGTTAAGAGCAGAGTGTGTGGGCTCTTCTGAGCCTTGCAGTTACATAGGGATTCAGTTGTCTGATAAAACGCGTTTATTTCGGGCTGAAAAACACGTTTTGAAAAAAGTGCTGTTACTGCCCCATAACTTACATGGGGTTGACCAAACTTGCAGAAACATGTTTATTTCTGCTGAAAAACATGTTTTGACACTTTCTGCACACTGGGGTTAAGAGCTGAGTGTGTGGGCTCTTCTGAGCTTTGCAGTTACATAGGGATTCAGTTGTCTGAAAAAACGCGTTTATTTCGGGCTGAAAAACACGTTTTGAAAAAAGTGCTGTTACTGCCCCATAACTTACATGGGGTTGACCAAACTTGCAGAAACATGTTTATTTCTGCTGAAAAACATGTTTTGACACTTTCTGCACACTGGGGTTAAGAGCAGAGTGTGTGGGCTCTTCTGAGCCTTGCAGTTACATAGGGATTCAGTTGTCTGAAAAAACGTGTTTATTTCGGGCTGAAAAACACGTTTTGAAAAGTGTACTGTAACTGCCCCATAACTTACATGGGGTTGACCAAACTTGCAGAAACATGTTTATTTCTGCTGAAAAACACGTTTTGACACTTTCTGCACACTGGGGTTAAGAGCAGAGTGTGTGGGCTCTTCTGAGCTTTGCAGTTACATAGGGATTCAGTTGTCTGAAAAAACGCGTTTATTTCGGGCTGAAAAACACGTTTTGAAAAGTGTACTGTAACTGCCCCATAACTTACATGGGGTCGACCAAACTTGCAGAAACATGTTTATTTCTGCTGAAAAACATGTTTTGACACTTTCTGCACACTGGGGTTAAGAGCTGAGTGTGTGGGCTCTTCTGAGCTTTGCAGTTACATAGGGATTCAGTTTTCTGAAAAAACGCGTTTATTTCGGGCTGAAAAACACGTTTTGAAAAAAGTGCTGTGACTGCCCCATAACTTACATGGGGTTGACCAAACTTCCAGAAACATGTTTTTTTCTGCTGAAAAACACGTTTTGACACTTTCTGCACAGTGGGGTTAAGAGCAGAGTGTGTGGGCTCTTCTGAGCTTTGCAGTTACATAGGGATTCAGTTGTCTGAAAAAACGCATTTATTTCGGGCTGAAAAACACGTTTTGAAAAAAGTGCTGTAACTGCCCCATAACTTACATGGGGTTGACCAAACTTCCAAAAACATGTTTTTTTCTGCTGAAAAACACATTTTGACACTTTCTGCACAGTGGGGTTAAGAGCAGAGTGTGTGGGCTCTTCTAAGCCTTGCAGTTACATAGGGATTCAGTTGTCTGAAAAAACGTGTTTATTTCGGGCTGAAAAACACGTTTTGAAAAGTGTACTGTAACTGCCCCATAACTTACATGGGGTTGACCAAACTTGCAGAAACATGTTTATTTCTGCTGAAAATCACGTTTTAACACTTTCTGCACACTGGGGTTAAGAGCAGAGTGTGTGGGCTCTTCTGAGCCTTGCAGTTACATAGGGATTCAGTTGTCTGAAAAAACGTGTTTATTTCGGGCTGAAAAACACGTTTTGAAAAGTGTACTGTAACTGCCCCATAACTTACATGGGGTTGACCAAACTTGCAGAAACATGTTTATTTCTGCTGAAAAACATGTTTTGACACTTTCTGCACACTGGGGTTAAGAGCTGAGTGTGTGGGCTCTTCTGAGCTTTGCAGTTACATAGGGATTCAGTTGTCTGAAAAAACGCGTTTATTTCGGGCTGAAAAACACGTTTTGAAAAAAGTGCTGTTACTGCCCCATAACTTACATGGGGTTGACCAAACTTGCAGAAACATGTTTATTTCTGCTGAAAAACACGTTTTGACACTTTCCGCACACTGGGGTTAAGAGCAGAGTGTGTGGGCTCTTCTGAGCCTTGCAGTTACATAGGGATTCAGTTGTCTGAAAAAACGCGTTTATTTCGGGCTGAAAAACACGTTTTGAAAAAAGTGCTGTTACTGCCCCATAACTTACATGGGGTTGACCAAACTTGCAGAAACATGTTTATTTCTGCTGAAAAACACGTTTTGACACTTTCTGCACACTGGGGTTAAGAGCAGAGTGTGTGGGCTCTTCTGAGCCTTGCAGTTACATAGGGATTCAGTTGTCTGAAAAAACGCGTTTATTTCGGGCTGAAAAACACGTTTTGAAAAAAGTGCTGTTACTGCCCCATAACTTACATGGGGTTGACCAAACTTGCAGAAACATGTTTATTTCTGCTGAAAAACACGTTTTGACACTTTCTGCACACTGGGGTTAAGAGCAGAGTGTGTGGGCTCTTCTGAGCTTTGCAGTTACATAGGGATTCAGTTGTCTGAAAAAACGCGTTTATTTCGGGCTGAAAAACACATTTTGAAAAGTGTACTGTAACTGCACCATAACTTACATGGGGTCGACCAAACTTGCAGAAACATGTTTATTTCTGCTGGAAAACATGTTTTGACACTTTTTGCACACTGGGGTTAAGAGCAGAGTGTGTGGGCTCTTCTGAGCCTTGCAGTTACATAGGGATTCAGTTGTCTGATAAAACGCGTTTATTTCGGGCTGAAAAACACGTTTTGAAAAAAGTGCTGTTACTGCCCCATAACTTACATGGGGTTGACCAAACTTGCAGAAACATGTTTATTTCTGCTGAAAAACATGTTTTGACACTTTCTGCACACTGGGGTTAAGAGCTGAGTGTGTGGGCTCTTCTGAGCTTTGCAGTTACATAGGGATTCAGTTGTCTGAAAAAACGCGTTTATTTCGGGCTGAAAAACACGTTTTGAAAAAAAGTGCTGTTACTGCCCCATAACTTACATGGGGTTGACCAAACTTGCAGAAACATGTTTATTTCTGCTGAAAAACATGTTTTGACACTTTCTGCACACTGGGGTTAAGAGCTGAGTGTGTGGGCTCTTCTGAGCCTTGCAGTTACATAGGGATTCAGTTGTCTGAAAAAACGTGTTTATTTCGGGCTGAAAAACACGTTTTGAAAAGTGTACTGTAACTGCCCCATAACTTACATGGGGTTGACCAAACTTGCAGAAACATGTTTATTTCTGCTGAAAAACACGTTTTGACACTTTCTGCACACTGGGGTTAAGAGCAGAGTGTGTGGGCTCTTCTGAGCTTTGCAGTTACATAGGGATTCAGTTGTCTGAAAAAACGCGTTTATTTCGGGCTGAAAAACACGTTTTGAAAAGTGTACTGTAACTGCCCCATAACTTACATGGGGTCGACCAAACTTGCAGAAACATGTTTATTTCTGCTGGAAAATACGTTTTGACACTTTCTGCACACTGGGGTTAAGAGCAGAGTGTGTGGGCTCTTCTGAGCCTTGCAGTTACATAGGGATTCAGTTGTCTGATAAAACGCGTTTATTTCGGGCTGAAAAACACGTTTTGAAAAAAGTGCTGTTACTGCCCCATAACTTACATGGGTTTGACCAAACTTGCAGAAACATGTTTATTTCTGCTGAAAAACATGTTTTGACACTTTCTGCACACTGGGGTTAAGAGCTGAGTGTGTGGGCTCTTCTGAGCTTTGCAGTTACATAGGGATTCAGTTGTCTGAAAAAACGCGTTTATTTCGGGCTGAAAAACACGTTTTGAAAAGTGTACTGTAACTGCCCCATAACTTACATGGGGTTGACCAAACTTGCAGAAACATGTTTATTTCTGCTGAAAAACACGTTTTGACACTTTCTGCACACTGGGGTTAAGAGCAGAGTGTGTGGGCTCTTCTGAGCCTTGCAGTTACATAGGGATTCAGTTGTCTGAAAAAACGCGTTTATTTCGGGCTGAAAAACACGTTTTGAAAAAAGTGCTGTTACTGCCCCATAACTTACATGGGGTTGACCAAACTTGCAGAAACATGTTTATTTCTGCTGAAAAACACGTTTTGACACTTTCTGCACACTGGGGTTAAGAGCAGAGTGTGTGGGCTCTTCTGAGCCTTGCAGTTACATAGGGATTCAGTTGTCTGAAAAAACGTGTTTATTTCGGGCTGAAAAACACGTTTTGAAAAGTGTACTGTAACTGCCCCATAACTTACATGGGGTTGACCAAACTTGCAGAAACATGTTTATTTCTGCTGAAAAACACGTTTTGACACTTTCTGCACACTGGGGTTAAGAGCAGAGTGTGTGGGCTCTTCTGAGCTTTGCAGTTACATAGGGATTCAGTTGTCTGAAAAAACGCGTTTATTTCGGGCTGAAAAACACGTTTTGAAAAGTGTACTGTAACTGCCCCATAACTTACATGGGGTCGACCAAACTTGCAGAAACATGTTTATTTCTGCTGGAAAATACGTTTTGACACTTTCTGCACACTGGGGTTAAGAGCAGAGTGTGTGGGCTCTTCTGAGCCTTGCAGTTACATAGGGATTCAGTTGTCTGATAAAACGCGTTTATTTCGGGCTGAAAAACACGTTTTGAAAAAAGTGCTGTTACTGCCCCATAACTTACATGGGTTTGACCAAACTTGCAGAAACATGTTTATTTCTGCTGAAAAACATGTTTTGACACTTTCTGCACACTGGGGTTAAGAGCTGAGTGTGTGGGCTCTTCTGAGCTTTGCAGTTACATAGGGATTCAGTTGTCTGAAAAAACGCGTTTATTTCGGGCTGAAAAACACGTTTTGAAAAGTGTACTGTAACTGCCCCATAACTTACATGGGGTTGACCAAACTTGCAGAAACATGTTTATTTCTGCTGAAAAACACGTTTTGACACTTTCTGCACACTGGGGTTAAGAGCAGAGTGTGTGGGCTCTTCTGAGCTTTGCAGTTACATAGGGATTCAGTTGTCTGAAAAAACGCGTTTATTTCGGGCTGAAAAACACGTTTTGAAAAGTGTACTGTAACTGCCCCATAACTTACATGGGGTCGACCAAACTTGCAGAAACATGTTTATTTCTGCTGAAAAACATGTTTTGACACTTTCTGCACACTGGGGTTAAGAGCTGAGTGTGTGGGCTCTTCTGAGCTTTGCAGTTACATAGGGATTCAGTTTTCTGAAAAAACGCGTTTATTTCGGGCTGAAAAACACGTTTTGAAAAAAGTGCTGTGACTGCCCCATAACTTACATGGGGTTGACCAAACTTCCAGAAACATGTTTTTTTCTGCTGAAAAACACGTTTTGACACTTTCTGCACAGTGGGGTTAAGAGCAGAGTGTGTGGGGTCTTCTGAGCTTTGCAGTTACATAGGGATTCAGTTGTCTGAAAAAACGCATTTATTTCGGGCTGAAAAACACGTTTTGAAAAAAGTGCTGTGACTGCCCCATAACTTACATGGGGTTGACCAAACTTCCAGAAACATGTTTTTTTCTGCTGAAAAACACATTTTGACACTTTCTGCACAGTGGGGTTAAGAGCAGAGTGTGTGGGCTCTTCTAAGCCTTGCAGTTACATAGGGATTCAGTTGTCTGAAAAAACGTGTTTATTTCGGGCTGAAAAACACGTTTTGAAAAGTGTACTGTAACTGCCCCATAACTTACATGGGGTTGACCAAACTTGCAGAAACATGTTTATTTCTGCTGAAAATCACGTTTTAACACTTTCTGCACACTGGGGTTAAGAGCAGAGTGTGTGGGCTCTTCTGAGCCTTGCAGTTACATAGGGATTCAGTTGTCTGAAAAAACGTGTTTATTTCGGGCTGAAAAACACGTTTTGAAAAGTGTACTGTAACTGCCCCATAACTTACATGGGGTTGACCAAACTTGCAGAAACATGTTTATTTCTGCTGAAAAACATGTTTTGACACTTTCTGCACACTGGGGTTAAGAGCTGAGTGTGTGGGCTCTTCTGAGCTTTGCAGTTACATAGGGATTCAGTTGTCTGAAAAAACGCGTTTATTTCGGGCTGAAAAACACGTTTTGAAAAAAGTGCTGTAACTGCCCCATAACTTACATGGGGTTGACCAAACTTGCAGAAACATGTTAATTTCTGCTGAAAAACACGTTTTGACACTTTCTGCACACTGGGGTTAAGAGCAGAGTGTGTGGGCTCTTCTGAGCTTTGCAGTTACATAGGGATTCAGTTGTCTGAAAAAACGCGTTTATTTCGGGCTGAAAAACACGTTTTGAAAAAAGTGCTGTAACTGCCCCATAACTTACATGGGGTTGACCAAACTTGCAGAAACATGTTAATTTCTGCTGAAAAACACGTTTTGACACTTTCTGCACACTGGGGTTAAGAGCAGAGTGTGTGGGCTCTTCTGAGCTTTGCAGTTACATAGGGATTCAGTTGTCTGAAAAAACGCGTTTATTTCGGGCTGAAAAACACGTTTTGAAAAGTGTACTGTAACTGCCCCATAACTTACATGGGGTCGACCAAACTTGCAGAAACGTTTATTTCTGCTGGAAAACATGTTTTGACACTTTTTGCACACTGGGGTTAAGAGCAGAGTGTGTGGGCTCTTCTGAGCCTTGCAGTTACATAGGGATTCAGTTGTCTGATAAAACGCGTTTATTTCGGGCTGAAAAACACGTTTTGAAAAAAGTGCTGTTACTGCCCCATAACTTACATGGGGTTGACCAAACTTGCAGAAACATGTTTATTTCTGCTGAAAAACATGTTTTGACACTTTCTGCACACTGGGGTTAAGAGCTGAGTGTGTGGGCTCTTCTGAGCTTTGCAGTTACATAGGGATTCAGTTGTCTGAAAAAACGCGTTTATTTCGGGCTGAAAAACACGTTTTGAAAAAAGTGCTGTTACTGCCCCATAACTTACATGGGGTTGACCAAACTTGCAGAAACATGTTTATTTCTGCTGAAAAACATGTTTTGACACTTTCTGCACACTGGGGTTAAGAGCAGAGTGTGTGGGCTCTTCTGAGCCTTGCAGTTACATAGGGATTCAGTTGTCTGAAAAAACGTGTTTATTTCGGGCTGAAAAACACGTTTTGAAAAGTGTACTGTAACTGCCCCATAACTTACATGGGGTTGACCAAACTTGCAGAAACATGTTTATTTCTGCTGAAAAACACGTTTTGACACTTTCTGCACACTGGGGTTAAGAGCAGAGTGTGTGGGCTCTTCTGAGCTTTGCAGTTACATAGGGATTCAGTTGTCTGAAAAAACGCGTTTATTTCGGGCTGAAAAACACGTTTTGAAAAGTGTACTGTAACTGCCCCATAACTTACATGGGGTCGACCAAACTTGCAGAAACATGTTTATTTCTGCTGAAAAACATGTTTTGACACTTTCTGCACACTGGGGTTAAGAGCTGAGTGTGTGGGCTCTTCTGAGCTTTGCAGTTACATAGGGATTCAGTTTTCTGAAAAAACGCGTTTATTTCGGGCTGAAAAACACGTTTTGAAAAAAGTGCTGTGACTGCCCCATAACTTACATGGGGTTGACCAAACTTCCAGAAACATGTTTTTTTCTGCTGAAAAACACGTTTTGACACTTTCTGCACAGTGGGGTTAAGAGCAGAGTGTGTGGGCTCTTCTGAGCTTTGCAGTTACATAGGGATTCAGTTGTCTGAAAAAACGCATTTATTTCGGGCTGAAAAACACGTTTTGAAAAAAGTGCTGTAACTGCCCCATAACTTACATGGGGTTGACCAAACTTCCAAAAACATGTTTTTTTCTGCTGAAAAACACATTTTGACACTTTCTGCACAGTGGGGTTAAGAGCAGAGTGTGTGGGCTCTTCTAAGCCTTGCAGTTACATAGGGATTCAGTTGTCTGAAAAAACGTGTTTATTTCGGGCTGAAAAACACGTTTTGAAAAGTGTACTGTAACTGCCCCATAACTTACATGGGGTTGACCAAACTTGCAGAAACATGTTTATTTCTGCTGAAAATCACGTTTTAACACTTTCTGCACACTGGGGTTAAGAGCAGAGTGTGTGGGCTCTTCTGAGCCTTGCAGTTACATAGGGATTCAGTTGTCTGAAAAAACGTGTTTATTTCGGGCTGAAAAACACGTTTTGAAAAGTGTACTGTAACTGCCCCATAACTTACATGGGGTTGACCAAACTTGCAGAAACATGTTTATTTCTGCTGAAAAACATGTTTTGACACTTTCTGCACACTGGGGTTAAGAGCTGAGTGTGTGGGCTCTTCTGAGCTTTGCAGTTACATAGGGATTCAGTTGTCTGAAAAAACGCGTTTATTTCGGGCTGAAAAACACGTTTTGAAAAAAGTGCTGTAACTGCCCCATAACTTACATGGGGTTGACCAAACTTGCAGAAACATGTTAATTTCTGCTGAAAAACACGTTTTGACACTTTCTGCACACTGGGGTTAAGAGCAGAGTGTGTGGGCTCTTCTGAGCTTTGCAGTTACATAGGGATTCAGTTGTCTGAAAAAACGCGTTTATTTCGGGCTGAAAAACACGTTTTGAAAAAAGTGCTGTAACTGCCCCATAACTTACATGGGGTTGACCAAACTTGCAGAAACATGTTAATTTCTGCTGAAAAACACGTTTTGACACTTTCTGCACACTGGGGTTAAGAGCAGAGTGTGTGGGCTCTTCTGAGCTTTGCAGTTACATAGGGATTCAGTTGTCTGAAAAAACGCGTTTATTTCGGGCTGAAAAACACGTTTTGAAAAGTGTACTGTAACTGCCCCATAACTTACATGGGGTCGACCAAACTTGCAGAAACGTTTATTTCTGCTGGAAAACATGTTTTGACACTTTTTGCACACTGGGGTTAAGAGCAGAGTGTGTGGGCTCTTCTGAGCCTTGCAGTTACATAGGGATTCAGTTGTCTGATAAAACGCGTTTATTTCGGGCTGAAAAACACGTTTTGAAAAAAGTGCTGTTACTGCCCCATAACTTACATGGGGTTGACCAAACTTGCAGAAACATGTTTATTTCTGCTGAAAAACATGTTTTGACACTTTCTGCACACTGGGGTTAAGAGCTGAGTGTGTGGGCTCTTCTGAGCTTTGCAGTTACATAGGGATTCAGTTGTCTGAAAAAACGCGTTTATTTCGGGCTGAAAAACACGTTTTGAAAAAAGTGCTGTTACTGCCCCATAACTTACATGGGGTTGACCAAACTTGCAGAAACATGTTTATTTCTGCTGAAAAACATGTTTTGACACTTTCTGCACACTGGGGTTAAGAGCAGAGTGTGTGGGCTCTTCTGAGCCTTGCAGTTACATAGGGATTCAGTTGTCTGAAAAAACGTGTTTATTTCGGGCTGAAAAACACGTTTTGAAAAGTGTACTGTAACTGCCCCATAACTTACATGGGGTTGACCAAACTTGCAGAAACATGTTTATTTCTGCTGAAAAACACGTTTTGACACTTTCTGCACACTGGGGTTAAGAGCAGAGTGTGTGGGCTCTTCTGAGCTTTGCAGTTACATAGGGATTCAGTTGTCTGAAAAAACGCGTTTATTTCGGGCTGAAAAACACGTTTTGAAAAGTGTACTGTAACTGCCCCATAACTTACATGGGGTCGACCAAACTTGCAGAAACATGTTTATTTCTGCTGAAAAACATGTTTTGACACTTTCTGCACACTGGGGTTAAGAGCTGAGTGTGTGGGCTCTTCTGAGCTTTGCAGTTACATAGGGATTCAGTTTTCTGAAAAAACGCGTTTATTTCGGGCTGAAAAACACGTTTTGAAAAAAGTGCTGTGACTGCCCCATAACTTACATGGGGTTGACCAAACTTCCAGAAACATGTTTTTTTCTGCTGAAAAACACGTTTTGACACTTTCTGCACAGTGGGGTTAAGAGCAGAGTGTGTGGGCTCTTCTGAGCTTTGCAGTTACATAGGGATTCAGTTGTCTGAAAAAACGCATTTATTTCGGGCTGAAAAACACGTTTTGAAAAAAGTGCTGTAACTGCCCCATAACTTACATGGGGTTGACCAAACTTCCAAAAACATGTTTTTTTCTGCTGAAAAACACATTTTGACACTTTCTGCACAGTGGGGTTAAGAGCAGAGTGTGTGGGCTCTTCTAAGCCTTGCAGTTACATAGGGATTCAGTTGTCTGAAAAAACGTGTTTATTTCGGGCTGAAAAACACGTTTTGAAAAGTGTACTGTAACTGCCCCATAACTTACATGGGGTTGACCAAACTTGCAGAAACATGTTTATTTCTGCTGAAAATCACGTTTTAACACTTTCTGCACACTGGGGTTAAGAGCAGAGTGTGTGGGCTCTTCTGAGCCTTGCAGTTACATAGGGATTCAGTTGTCTGAAAAAACGTGTTTATTTCGGGCTGAAAAACACGTTTTGAAAAGTGTACTGTAACTGCCCCATAACTTACATGGGGTTGACCAAACTTGCAGAAACATGTTTATTTCTGCTGAAAAACATGTTTTGACACTTTCTGCACACTGGGGTTAAGAGCTGAGTGTGTGGGCTCTTCTGAGCTTTGCAGTTACATAGGGATTCAGTTGTCTGAAAAAACGCGTTTATTTCGGGCTGAAAAACACGTTTTGAAAAAAGTGCTGTTACTGCCCCATAACTTACATGGGGTTGACCAAACTTGCAGAAACATGTTTATTTCTGCTGAAAAACACGTTTTGACACTTTCCGCACACTGGGGTTAAGAGCAGAGTGTGTGGGCTCTTCTGAGCCTTGCAGTTACATAGGGATTCAGTTGTCTGAAAAAACGCGTTTATTTCGGGCTGAAAAACACGTTTTGAAAAAAGTGCTGTTACTGCCCCATAACTTACATGGGGTTGACCAAACTTGCAGAAACATGTTTATTTCTGCTGAAAAACACGTTTTGACACTTTCTGCACACTGGGGTTAAGAGCAGAGTGTGTGGGCTCTTCTGAGCCTTGCAGTTACATAGGGATTCAGTTGTCTGAAAAAACGCGTTTATTTCGGGCTGAAAAACACGTTTTGAAAAAAGTGCTGTTACTGCCCCATAACTTACATGGGGTTGACCAAACTTGCAGAAACATGTTTATTTCTGCTGAAAAACACGTTTTGACACTTTCTGCACACTGGGGTTAAGAGCAGAGTGTGTGGGCTCTTCTGAGCTTTGCAGTTACATAGGGATTCAGTTGTCTGAAAAAACGCGTTTATTTCGGGCTGAAAAACACATTTCGAAAAGTGTACTGTAACTGCACCATAACTTACATGGGGTCGACCAAACTTGCAGAAACATGTTTATTTCTGCTGGAAAACATGTTTTGACACTTTTTGCACACTGGGGTTAAGAGCAGAGTGTGTGGGCTCTTCTGAGCCTTGCAGTTACATAGGGATTCAGTTGTCTGATAAAACGCGTTTATTTCGGGCTGAAAAACACGTTTTGAAAAAAGTGCTGTTACTGCCCCATAACTTACATGGGGTTGACCAAACTTGCAGAAACATGTTTATTTCTGCTGAAAAACATGTTTTGACACTTTCTGCACACTGGGGTTAAGAGCTGAGTGTGTGGGCTCTTCTGAGCTTTGCAGTTACATAGGGATTCAGTTGTCTGAAAAAACGCGTTTATTTCGGGCTGAAAAACACGTTTTGAAAAAAAGTGCTGTTACTGCCCCATAACTTACATGGGGTTGACCAAACTTGCAGAAACATGTTTATTTCTGCTGAAAAACATGTTTTGACACTTTCTGCACACTGGGGTTAAGAGCTGAGTGTGTGGGCTCTTCTGAGCCTTGCAGTTACATAGGGATTCAGTTGTCTGAAAAAACGTGTTTATTTCGGGCTGAAAAACACGTTTTGAAAAGTGTACTGTAACTGCCCCATAACTTACATGGGGTTGACCAAACTTGCAGAAACATGTTTATTTCTGCTGAAAAACACGTTTTGACACTTTCTGCACACTGGGGTTAAGAGCAGAGTGTGTGGGCTCTTCTGAGCTTTGCAGTTACATAGGGATTCAGTTGTCTGAAAAAACGCGTTTATTTCGGGCTGAAAAACACGTTTTGAAAAGTGTACTGTAACTGCCCCATAACTTACATGGGGTCGACCAAACTTGCAGAAACATGTTTATTTCTGCTGGAAAATACGTTTTGACACTTTCTGCACACTGGGGTTAAGAGCAGAGTGTGTGGGCTCTTCTGAGCCTTGCAGTTACATAGGGATTCAGTTGTCTGATAAAACGCGTTTATTTCGGGCTGAAAAACACGTTTTGAAAAAAGTGCTGTTACTGCCCCATAACTTACATGGGTTTGACCAAACTTGCAGAAACATGTTTATTTCTGCTGAAAAACATGTTTTGACACTTTCTGCACACTGGGGTTAAGAGCTGAGTGTGTGGGCTCTTCTGAGCTTTGCAGTTACATAGGGATTCAGTTGTCTGAAAAAACGCGTTTATTTCGGGCTGAAAAACACGTTTTGAAAAGTGTACTGTAACTGCCCCATAACTTACATGGGGTTGACCAAACTTGCAGAAACATGTTTATTTCTGCTGAAAAACACGTTTTGACACTTTCTGCACACTGGGGTTAAGAGCAGAGTGTGTGGGCTCTTCTGAGCCTTGCAGTTACATAGGGATTCAGTTGTCTGAAAAAACGCGTTTATTTCGGGCTGAAAAACACGTTTTGAAAAAAGTGCTGTTACTGCCCCATAACTTACATGGGGTTGACCAAACTTGCAGAAACATGTTTATTTCTGCTGAAAAACATGTTTTGACACTTTCTGCACACTGGGGTTAAGAGCAGAGTGTGTGGGCTCTTCTGAGCTTTGCAGTTACATAGGGATTCAGTTGTCTGAAAAAACGCGTTTATTTCGGGCTGAAAAACACGTTTTGAAAAGTGTACTGTAACTGCCCCATAACTTACATGGGGTCGACCAAACTTGCAGAAACATGTTTATTTCTGCTGGAAAACATGTTTTGACACTTTTTGCACACTGGGGTTAAGAGCAGAGTGTGTGGGCTCTTCTGAGCCTTGCAGTTACATAGGGATTCAGTTGTCTGATAAAACGCGTTTATTTCGGGCTGAAAAACACGTTTTGAAAAAAGTGCTGTTACTGCCCCATAACTTACATGGGTTTGACCAAACTTGCAGAAACATGTTTATTTCTGCTGAAAAACATGTTTTGACACTTTCTGCACACTGGGGTTAAGAGCTGAGTGTGTGGGCTCTTCTGAGCCTTGCAGTTACATAGGGATTCAGTTGTCTGAAAAAACGCGTTTATTTCGGGCTGAAAAACACGTTTTGAAAAGTGTACTGTAACTGCCCCATAACTTACATGGGGTTGACCAAACTTGCAGAAACATGTTTATTTCTGCTGAAAAACATGTGTTGACACTTTCTGCACACTGGGGTTAAGAGCTGAGTGTGTGGGCTCTTCTGAGCTTTGCAGTTACATAGGGATTCAGTTGTCTGAAAAAACGCGTTTATTTCGGGCTGAAAAACACGTTTTGAAAAAAGTGCTGTAACTGCCCCATAACTTACATGGGTTTTACCAAACTTCCAGAAACATGTTTATTTCTGCTGAAAAACACGTTTTGACACTTTCTGCACAGTGGGGTTAAGAGCAGAGTGTGTGGGCTCTTCTAAGCCTTGCAGTTACATAGGGATTCAGTTGTCTGAAAAAAGGCGTTTATTTCGGGCTGAAAAACACGTTTTGAAAAGTGTACTGTAACTGCCCCATAACTTACATGGGGTTGACCAAACTTCCAGAAACATGTTTATTTCTGCTGAAAAACACGTTTTGACTCTTTCTGCACACTGGGGATAAGAGCAGAGTGTGTGGGCTCTTCTGAGCCTTGCAGTTACATAGGGATTCAGTTGTCTGAAAAAACGCGTTTATTTCGGGCTGAAAAACACGTTTTGAAAAAAGTGCTGTTACTGCCCCATAACTTACATGGGGTTGACCAAACTTGCAGAAACATGTTTATTTCTGCTGAAAAACATGTTTTGACACTTTCTGCACACTGGGGTTAAGAGCTGAGTGTGTGGACTCTTCTGAGCTTTGCAGTTACATAGGGATTCAGTTGTCTGAAAAAAGGCGTTTATTTCGGGCTGAAAAACACGTTTTGAAAAGTGTGATGTTACTGCCCCATAACTTACATGGGGTTGACCAAACTTGCAGAAACATGTTTATTTCTGCTGAAAAACACGTTTTGACACTTTCTGCACACTGGGGTTAAGAGCAGAGTGTGTGGGCTCTTCTGAGCCTTGCAGTTACATAGGGATTCAGTTGTCTGAAAAAACGTGTTTATTTCGGGCTGAATAACACGTTTTGAAAAGTGTACTGTAACTGCCCCATAACTTACATGGGGTTGACCAAACTTGCAGAAACATGTTTATTTCTGCTGAAAAACATGTTTTAACACTTTCTGCACAGTGGGGTTAAGAGCTGAGTGTGTGGGCTCTTCTGAGCTTTGCAGTTACATAGGGATTCAGATGTCTGAAAAAAGGCGTTTATTTCGGGCTGAAAAACACGTTTTGAAAAAAGTGCTGTTACTGCCCCATAACTTACATGGGGTTGACCAAACTTGCAGAAACATGTTTATTTCTGCTGAAAAACACGTTTTGACACTTTCTGCACACTGGGGTTAAGAGCAGAGTGTGTGGGCTCTTCTGAACCTTGCAGTTACATAGGGATTCAGTTGTCTGAAAAAACGTGTTTATTTCGGGCTGAAAAACACGTTTTGAAAAAAGTGCTGTTACTGCCCCATAACTTACATGGGGTTGACCAAACTTGCAGAAACATGTTTATTTCTGCTGAAAAACATGTTTTGACACTTTCTGCACACTGGGGTTAAGAGCTGAGTGTGTGGGCTCTTCTGAGCTTTGCAGTTACATAGGGATTCAGTTGTCTGAAAAAACGCGTTTATTTCGGGCTGAAAAACACGTTTTGAAAAGTGTACTGTAACTGCCCCATAACTTACATGGGGTTGACCAAACTTGCAGAAACATGTTTATTTCTGCTGAAAAACATGTGTTGACACTTTCTGCACACTGGGGTTAAGAGCTGAGTGTGTGGGCTCTTCTGAGCTTTGCAGTTACATAGGGATTCAGTTGTCTGAAAAAACGCGTTTATTTCGGGCTGAAAAACACGTTTTGAAAAGTGTACTGTAACTGCCCCATAACTTACATGGGGTTGACCAAACTTGCAGAAACATGTTTATTTCTGCTGAAAAACATGTGTTGACACTTTCTGCACACTGGGGTTAAGAGCTGAGTGTGTGGGCTCTTCTGAGCTTTGCAGTTACATAGGGATTCAGATGTCTGAAAAAAGGCGTTTATTTCGGGCTGAAAAACACGTTTTGAAAAGTGTACTGTAACTGCCCCATAACTTACATGGGGTTGACCAAACTTCCAGAAACATGTTTATTTCTGCTGAAAAACACGTTTTGACACTTTCTGCACACTGGGGATAAGAGCAGAGTGTGTGGGCTCTTCTGAGCCTTGCAGTTACATAGGGATTCAGTTGTCTGAAAAAACGCGTTTATTTCGGGCTGAAAAACACGTTTTGAAAAAAGTGCTGTTACTGCCCCATAACTTACATGGGGTTGACCAAACTTGCAGAAACATGTTTATTTCTGCTGAAAAACATGTTTTGACACTTTCTGCACACTGGGGTTAAGAGCTGAGTGTGTGGGCTCTTCTGAGCTTTGCAGTTACATAGGGATTCAGTTGTCTGAAAAAAGGCGTTTATTTCGGGCTGAAAAACACGTTTTGAAAAAAGTGCTGTAACTGCCCCATAACTTACATGGGGTTGACCAAACTTCCAGAAACATGTTTATTTCTGCTGAAAAACACGTTTTGAAACTTTCTGCACACTGGGGTTAAGAGCAGAGTGTGTGGGCTCTTCTAAGCCTTGCAGTTACATAGGGATTCAGTTGTCTGAAAAAACGTGTTTATTTCGGGCTGAAAAACACGTTTTGAAAAGTGTACTGTAACTGCCCCATAACTTACATGGGGTTGACCAAACTTGCAGAAACATGTTTATTTCTGCTGAAAAACATGTGTTGACACTTTCTGCACACTGGGGTTAAGAGCTGAGTGTGTGGGCTCTTCTGAGCTTTGCATTTACATAGTGATTCAGTTGTCTGAAAAAAGGCGTTTATTTCGGGCTGAAAAACACGTTTTGAAAAAAGTGCTGTTACTGCCCCATAACTTACATGGGGTTGACCAAACTTGCAGAAACATGTTTATTTCTGCTGAAAAACACGTTTTGACACTTTCTGCACACTGGGGTTAAGAGCAGAGTGTGTGGGCTCTTCTGAGCCTTGCAGTTACATAGGGATTCAGTTGTCTGAAAAAACGCGTTTATTTCGGGCTGAAAAACACGTTTTGAAAAAAGTGCTGTTACTGCCCCATAACTTACATGGGGTTGACCAAACTTGCAGAAACATGTTTATTTCTGCTGAAAAACACGTTTTAACACTTTCTGCACACTGGGGTTAAGAGCAGAGTGTGTGGGCTCTTCTGAGCCTTGCAGTTACATAGGGATTCAGTTGTCTGAAAAAACGTGTTTATTTCGGGCTGAAAAACACGTTTTGAAAAGTGTACTGTAACTGCCCCATAACTTACATGGGGTTGACCAAACTTGCAGAAACATATTTATTTCTGCTGAAAAACATGTGTTGACACTTTCTGCACACTGGGGTTAAGAGCTGAGTGTGTGGGCTCTTCTGAGCTTTGCAGTTACATAGGGATTCAGTTGTCTGAAAAAACGCGTTTATTTCGGGCTGAAAAACACGTTTTGAAAAAAGTGCTGTAACTGCCCCATAACTTACATGGGGTTGACCAAACTTGCAGAAACATGTTTATTTCTGCTGAAAAACATGTGTTGACACTCTCTGCACACTGGGGTTAAGAGCTGAGTGTGTGGGCTCTTCTGAGCTTTGCAGTTACATAGGGATTCAGTTGTCTGAAAAAACGCGTTTATTTCGGGCTGAAAAACACGTTTTGAAAAAAGTGCTGTAACTGCCCCATAACTTACATGGGGTTGACCAAACTTCCAGAAACATGTTTTTTTCTGCTGAAAAACACGTTTTGACACTTTCTGCACAGTGGGGTTAAGAGCAGAGTGTGTGGGCTCTTCTGAGCTTTGCAGTTACATAGGGATTCAGTTGTCTGAAAAAACGCGTTTATTTCGGGCTGAAAAACACGTTTTGAAAAAAGTGCTGTAACTGCCCCATAACTTACATGGGGTTGACCAAACTTGCAGAAACATGTTTATTTCTGCTGAAAAACACGTTTTGACACTTTCTGCACACTGGGGTTAAGAGCAGAGTGTGTGGGCTCTTCTGAGCCTTGCAGTTACATAGGGATTCAGTTGTCTGAAAAAACGCGTTTATTTCGGGCTGAAAAACACGTTTTGAAAAAAGTGCTGTTACTGCCCCATAACTTACATGGGGTTGACCAAACTTGCAGAAACATGTTTATTTCTGCTGAAAAACACGTTTTGACACTTTCTGCACACTGGGGTTAAGAGCAGAGTGTGTGGGCTCTTCTGAGCCTTGCAGTTACATAGGGATTCAGTTGTCTGAAAAAACGCGTTTATTTCGGGCTGAAAAACACGTTTTGAAAAAAGTGCTGTTACTGCCCCATAACTTACATGGGGTTGACCAAACTTGCAGAAACATGTTTATTTCTGCTGAAAAACATGTTTTGACACTTTCTGCACACTGGGGTTAAGAGCAGAGTGTGTGGGCTCTTCTGAGCTTTGCAGTTACATAGGGATTCAGTTGTCTGAAAAAACGCGTTTATTTCGGGCTGAAAAACACGTTTTGAAAAGTGTACTGTAACTGCCCCATAACTTACATGGGGTCGACCAAACTTGCAGAAACATGTTTATTTCTGCTGGAAAACATGTTTTGACACTTTTTGCACACTGGGGTTAAGAGCAGAGTGTGTGGGCTCTTCTGAGCCTTGCAGTTACATAGGGATTCAGTTGTCTGATAAAACGCGTTTATTTCGGGCTGAAAAACACGTTTTGAAAAAAGTGCTGTTACTGCCCCATAACTTACATGGGGTTGACCAAACTTGCAGAAACATGTTTATTTCTGCTGAAAAACATGTTTTGACACTTTCTGCACACTGGGGTTAAGAGCTGAGTGTGTGGGCTCTTCTGAGCTTTGCAGTTACATAGGGATTCAGTTGTCTGAAAAAACGCGTTTATTTCGGATTGAAAAACACGTTTTGAAAAAAGTGCTGTTACTGCCCCATAACTTACATGGGGTTGACCAAACTTGCAGAAACATGTTTATTTCTGCTGAAAAACACGTTTTAACACTTTCTGCACACTGGGGTTAAGAGCAGAGTGTGTGGGCTCTTCTGAGCCTTGCAGTTACATAGGGATTCAGTTGTCTGAAAAAACGTGTTTATTTCGGGCTGAAAAACACGTTTTGAAAAGTGTACTGTAACTGCCCTATAACTTACATGGGGTTGACCAAACTTGCAGAAACATGTTTATTTCTGCTGAAAAACATGTGTTGACACTTTCTGCACACTGGGGTTAAGAGCTGAGTGTGTGGGCTCTTCTGAGCTTTGCAGTTACATAGGGATTCAGTTGTCTGAAAAAACGCGTTTATTTCGGGCTGAAAAACACGTTTTGAAAAAAGTGCTGTAACTGCCCCATAACTTACATGGGGTTGACCAAACTTGCAGAAACATGTTTATTTCTGCTGAAAAACATGTGTTGACACTTTCTGCACACTGGGGTTAAGAGCTGAGTGTGTGGGCTCTTCTGAGCTTTGCAGTTACATAGGGATTCAGTTGTCTGAAAAAAGGCGTTTATTTCGGGCTGAAAAACACGTTTTGAAAAAAGTGCTGTTACTGCCCCATAACTTACATGGGGTCGACCAAACTTGCAGAAACATGTTTATTTCTGCTGAAAAACACGTTTTGACACTTTCTGCACACTGGGGTTAAGAGCAGAGTGTGTGGGCTCTTCTGAGCCTTGCAGTTACATAGGGATTCAGTTGTCTGAAAAAACGTGTTTATTTCGGGCTGAATAACACGTTTTGAAAAGTGTACTGTAACTGCCCCATAACTTACATGGGGTTGACCAAACTTGCAGAAACATGTTTATTTCTGCTGAAAAACATGTTTTAACACTTTCTGCACAGTGGGGTTAAGAGCTGAGTGTGTGGGCTCTTCTGAGCTTTGCAGTTACATAGGGATTCAGATGTCTGAAAAAAGGCGTTTATTTCGGGCTGAAAAACACGTTTTGAAAAAAGTGCTGTTACTGCCCCATAACTTACATGGGGTTGACCAAACTTGCAGAAACATGTTTATTTCTGCTGAAAAACACGTTTTGACACTTTCTGCACACTGGGGTTAAGAGCAGAGTGTGTGGGCTCTTCTGAACCTTGCAGTTACATAGGGATTCAGTTGTCTGAAAAAACGTGTTTATTTCGGGCTGAAAAACACGTTTTGAAAAAAGTGCTGTTACTGCCCCATAACTTACATGGGGTTGACCAAACTTGCAGAAACATGTTTATTTCTGCTGAAAAACATGTTTTGACACTTTCTGCACACTGGGGTTAAGAGCTGAGTGTGTGGGCTCTTCTGAGCTTTGCAGTTACATAGGGATTCAGTTGTCTGAAAAAACGCGTTTATTTCGGGCTGAAAAACACGTTTTGAAAAAAGTGCTGTAACTGCCCCATAACTTACATGGGTTTTACCAAACTTGCAGAAACATGTTTATTTCTGCTGAAAAACATGTGTTGACACTTTCTGCACACTGGGGTTAAGAGCTGAGTGTGTGGGCTCTTCTGAGCTTTGCAGTTACATAGGGATTCAGTTGTCTGAAAAAACGCGTTTATTTCGGGCTGAAAAACAAGTTTTGAAAAAAGTGCTGTAACTGCCCCATAACTTACATGGGTTTTACCAAACTTCCAGAAACATGTTTATTTCTGCTGAAAAACACGTTTTGACACTTTCTGCACACTGGGGTTAAGAGCAGAGTGTGTGGGCTCTTCTAAGCCTTGCAGTTACATAGGGATTCAGTTGTCTGAAAAAAGGCGTTTATTTCGGGCTGAAAAACACGTTTTGAAAATTGTACTGTAACTGCCCCATAACTTACATGGGGTTGACCAAACTTGCAGAAACATGTTTATTTCTGCTGAAAAACATGTGTTGACACTTTCTGCACACTGGGGTTAAGAGCTGAGTGTGTGGGCTCTTCTGAGCTTTGCAGTTACATAGGGATTCAGTTGTCTGAAAAAACGCGTTTATTTCGGGCTGAAAAACACGTTTTGAAAAAAGTGCTGTAACTGCCCCATAACTTACATGGGGTTGACCAAACTTCCAGAAACATGTTTATTTCTGCTGAAAAACACGTTTTGAAACTTTCTGCACACTGGGGTTAAGAGCAGAGTGTGTGGGCTCTTCTAAGCCTTGCAGTTACATAGGGATTCAGTTGTCTGAAAAAACGTGTTTATTTCGGGCTGAAAAACACGTTTTGAAAAGTGTACTGTAACTGCCCCATAACTTACATGGGGTTGACCAAACTTGCAGAAACATGTTTATTTCTGCTGAAAAACATGTGTTGACACTTTCTGCACACTGGGGTTAAGAGCTGAGTGTGTGGGCTCTTCTGAGCTTTGCAGTTACATAGTGATTCAGTTGTCTGAAAAAAGGCGTTTATTTCGGGCTGAAAAACACGTTTTGAAAAAAGTGCTGTTACTGCCCCATAACTTACATGGGGTTGACCAAACTTGCAGAAACATGTTTATTTCTGCTGAAAAACACGTTTTGACACTTTCTGCACACTGGGGTTAAGAGCAGAGTGTGTGGGCTCTTCTGAGCCTTGCAGTTACATAGGGATTCAGTTGTCTGAAAAAACGCGTTTATTTCGGGCTGAAAAACACGTTTTGAAAAAAGTGCTGTAACTGCCCCATAACTTACATGGGGTTGACCAAACTTGCAGAAACATGTTTATTTCTGCTGAAAAACATGTGTTGACACTCTCTGCACACTGGGGTTAAGAGCTGAGTGTGTGGGCTCTTCTGAGCTTTGCAGTTACATAGGGATTCAGTTGTCTGAAAAAACGCGTTTATTTCGGGCTGAAAAACACGTTTTGAAAAAAGTGCTGTAACTGCCCCATAACTTACATGGGGTTGACCAAACTTGCAGAAACATGTTTATTTCTGCTGAAAAACATGTGTTGACACTTTCTGCACACTGGGGTTAAGAGCTGAGTGTGTGGGCTCTTCTGAGCTTTGCAGTTACATAGGGATTCAGTTGTCTGAAAAAAGGCGTTTATTCCGGGCTGAAAAACACGTTTTGAAAAAAGTGCTGTTACTGCCCCATAACTTACATGGGGTCGACCAAACTTGCAGAAACATGTTTATTTCTGCTGAAAAACACGTTTTGACACTTTCTGCACACTGGGGTTAAGAGCTGAGTGTGTGGGCTCTTCTGAGCTTTGCAGTTACATAGGGATTCAGTTGTCTGAAAAAACGCGTTTATTTCGGGCTGAAAAACACGTTTTGAAAAAAGTGCTGTAACTGCCCCATAACTTACATGGGGTTGACCAAACTTGCAGAAACGTTTATTTCTGCTGAAAAACATGTGTTGACACTCTCTGCACACTGGGGTTAAGAGCTGAGTGTGTGGGCTCTTCTGAGCTTTGCAGTTACATAGGGATTCAGTTGTCTGAAAAAACGCGTTTATTTCGGGCTGAAAAACACGTTTTGAAAAGTGTACTGTAACTGCCCCATAACTTACATGGGGTTGACCAAACTTGCAGAAACATGTTTATTTCTGCTGAAAAACACGTTTTGACACTTTCTGCACACTGGGGTTAAGAGCAGAGTGTGTGGGCTCTTCTGAGCCTTGCAGTTACATAGGGATTCAGTTGTCTGAAAAAACGCGTTTATTTCGGGCTGAAAAACACGTTTTGAAAAAAGTGCTGTTACTGCCCCATAACTTACATGGGGTTGACCAAACTTGCAGAAACATGTTTATTTCTGCTGAAAAACATGTGTTGACACTTTCTGCACACTGGGGTTAAGAGCTGAGTGTGTGGGCTCTTCTGAGCTTTGCAGTTACATAGGGATTCAGTTGTCTGAAAAAAGGCG
Organism: Lepisosteus oculatus; assembly: GCF_040954835.1. Taxonomy (NCBI): domain Eukaryota; kingdom Metazoa; phylum Chordata; class Actinopteri; order Semionotiformes; family Lepisosteidae; genus Lepisosteus; species Lepisosteus oculatus. The sequence goes on from NW_027167689.1 coordinate 172,300, forward strand.
TTTATTTCGGGCTGAAAAACACGTTTTGAAAAAATTGCTGTTACTGCCCCATAACTTACATGGGGTCGACCAAACTTGCAGAAACGTTTATTTCTGCTGAAAAACACGTTTTGACACTTTCTGCACACTGGGGTTAAGAGCAGAGTGTGTGGGCTCTTCTGAGCCTTGCAGTTACATAGGGATTCAGTTGTCTGAAAAAACGTGTTTATTTCGGGCTGAATAACACGTTTTGAAAAGTGTACTGTAACTGCCCCATAACTTACATGGGTTTTACCAAACTTCCAGAAACATGTTTATTTCTGCTGAAAAACACGTTTTGACACTTTCTGCACACTGGGGTTAAGAGCAGAGTGTGTGGGCTCTTCTAAGCCTTGCAGTTACATAGGGATTCAGTTGTCTGAAAAAAGGCGTTTATTTCGGGCTGAAAAACACGTTTTGAAAAGTGTACTGTAACTGCCCCATAACTTACATGGGGTTGACCAAACTTGCAGAAACATGTTTATTTCTGCTGAAAAACATGTGTTGACACTTTCTGCACACTGGGGTTAAGAGCTGAGTGTGTGGGCTCTTCTGAGCTTTGCAGTTACATAGGGATTCAGTTGTCTGAAAAAACGCGTTTATTTCGGGCTGAAAAACACGTTTTGAAAAAAGTGCTGTAACTGCCCCATAACTTACATGGGGTTGACCAAACTTCCAGAAACATGTTTATTTCTGCTGAAAAACACGTTTTGAAACTTTCTGCACACTGGGGTTAAGAGCAGAGTGTGTGGGCTCTTCTAAGCCTTGCAGTTACATAGGGATTCAGTTGTCTGAAAAAACGTGTTTATTTCGGGCTGAAAAACACGTTTTGAAAAGTGTACTGTAACTGCCCCATAACTTACATGGGGTTGACCAAACTTGCAGAAACATGTTTATTTCTGCTGAAAAACATGTGTTGACACTTTCTGCACACTGGGGTTAAGAGCTGAGTGTGTGGGCTCTTCTGAGCTTTGCAGTTACATAGTGATTCAGTTGTCTGAAAAAAGGCGTTTATTTCGGGCTGAAAAACACGTTTTGAAAAAAGTGCTGTTACTGCCCCATAACTTACATGGGGTTGACCAAACTTGCAGAAACATGTTTATTTCTGCTGAAAAACACGTCTTGACACTTTCTGCACACTGGGGTTAAGAGCAGAGTGTGTGGGCTCTTCTGAGCCTTGCAGTTACATAGGGATTCAGTTGTCTGAAAAAACGCGTTTATTTCGGGCTGAAAAACACGTTTTGAAAAAAGTGCTGTAACTGCCCCATAACTTACATGGGGTTGACCAAACTTGCAGAAACATGTTTATTTCTGCTGAAAAACATGTGTTGACACTCTCTGCACACTGGGGTTAAGAGCTGAGTGTGTGGGCTCTTCTGAGCTTTGCAGTTACATAGGGATTCAGTTGTCTGAAAAAACGCGTTTATTTCGGGCTGAAAAACACGTTTTGAAAAAAGTGCTGTAACTGCCCCATAACTTACATGGGGTTGACCAAACTTGCAGAAACATGTTTATTTCTGCTGAAAAACATGTGTTGACACTTTCTGCACACTGGGGTTAAGAGCTGAGTGTGTGGGCTCTTCTGAGCTTTGCAGTTACATAGGGATTCAGTTGTCTGAAAAAACGCGTTTATTCCGGGCTGAAAAACACGTTTTGAAAAAAGTGCTGTTACTGCCCCATAACTTACATGGGGTCGACCAAACTTGCAGAAACATGTTTATTTCTGCTGAAAAACACGTTTTGACACTTTCTGCACACTGGGGTTAAGAGCAGAGTGTGTGGGCTCTTCTGAGCCTTGCAGTTACATAGGGATTCAGTTGTCTGAAAAAACGTGTTTATTTCGGGCTGAAAAACACGTTTTGAAAAGTGTACTGTAACTGCCCCATAACTTACATGGGGTTGACCAAACTTGCAGAAACATGTTTATTTCTGCTGAAAAACATGTTTTAACACTTTCTGCACAGTGGGGTTAAGAGCTGAGTGTGTGGGCTCTTCTGAGCTTTGCAGTTACATAGGGATTCAGATGTCTGAAAAAAGGCGTTTATTTCAGGCTGAAAAACACGTTTTGAAAAAAGTGCTGTTACTGCCCCATAACTTACATGGGGTTGACCAAACTTGCAGAAACATGTTTATTTCTGCTGAAAAACACGTTTTGACACTTTCTGCACACTGGGGTTAAGAGCAGAGTGTGTGGGCTCTTCTGAACCTTGCAGTTACATAGGGATTCAGTTGTCTGAAAAAACGTGTTTATTTCGGGCTGAAAAACACGTTTTGAAAAAAGTGCTGTTACTGCCCCATAACTTACATGGGGTTGACCAAACTTGCAGAAACATGTTTATTTCTGCTGAAAAACATGTTTTGACACTTTCTGCACACTGGGGTTAAGAGCAGAGTGTGTGGGCTCTTCTGAGCCTTGCAGTTACATAGGGATTCAGTTGTCTGAAAAAACGCGTTTATTTCGGGCTGAAAAACACGTTTTGAAAAAAGTGCTATTACTGCCCCATAACTTACATGGGGTTGACCAAACTTGCAGAAACATGTTTATTTCTGCTGAAAAACACGTTTTAACACTTTCTGCACACTGGGGTTAAGAGCAGAGTGTGTGGGCTCTTCTGAGCCTTGCAGTTACATAGGGATTCAGTTGTCTGAAAAAACGTGTTTATTTCGGGCTGAAAAACACGTTTTGAAAAGTGTACTGTAACTGCCCCATAACTTACATGGGGTTGACCAAACTTGCAGAAACATGTTTATTTCTGCTGAAAAACACGTTTTGACACTTTCTGCACACTGGGGTTAAGAGCAGAGTGTGTGGGCTCTTCTGAGCTTTGCAGTTACATAGGGATTCAGTTGTCTGAAAAAACGCGTTTATTTCGGGCTGAAAAACACGTTTTGAAAAGTGTACTGTAACTGCCCCATAACTTACATGGGGTCGACCAAACTTGCAGAAACGTTTATTTCTGCTGGAAAACATGTTTTGACACTTTTTGCACACTGGGGTTAAGAGCAGAGTGTGTGGGCTCTTCTGAGCCTTGCAGTTACATAGGGATTCAGTTGTCTGATAAAACGCGTTTATTTCGGGCTGAAAAACACGTTTTGAAAAAAGTGCTGTTACTGCCCCATAACGTACATGGGGTTGACCAAACTTGCAGAAACATGTTTATTTCTGCTGAAAAACATGTTTTGACACTTTCTGCACACTGGGGTTAAGAGCTGAGTGTGTGGGCTCTTCTGAGCTTTGCAGTTACATAGGGATTCAGTTGTCTGAAAAAACGCGTTTATTTCGGGCTGAAAAACACGTTTTGAAAAAAGTGCTGTTACTGCCCCATAACTTACATGGGGTTGACCAAACTTGCAGAAACATGTTTATTTCTGCTGAAAAACATGTTTTGACACTTTCTGCACACTGGGGTTAAGAGCAGAGTGTGTGGGCTCTTCTGAGCCTTGCAGTTACATAGGGATTCAGTTGTCTGAAAAAACGTGTTTATTTCGGGCTGAAAAACACGTTTTGAAAAGTGTACTGTAACTGCCCCATAACTTACATGGGGTTGACCAAACTTGTAGAAACATGTTTATTTCTGCTGAAAAACACGTTTTGACACTTTCTGCACACTGGGGTTAAGAGCAGAGTGTGTGAGCTCTTCTGAGCCTTGCAGTTACATAGGGATTCAGTTGTCTGAAAAAACGCGTTTATTTCGGGCTGAAAAACACGTTTTGAAAAAAGTGCTGTTACTGCCCCATAACTTACATGGGGTTGACCAAACTTGCAGAAACATGTTTATTTCTGCTGAAAAACATGTGTTGACACTTTCTGCACACTGGGGTTAAGAGCTGAGTGTGTGGGCTCTTCTGAGCTTTGCAGTTACATAGGGATTCAGTTGTCTGAAAAAACGCGTTTATTTCGGGCTGAAAAACACGTTTTGAAAAAAGTGCTGTAACTGCCCCATAACTTACATGGGGTTGACCAAACTTGCAGAAACATGTTTATTTCTGCTGAAACACACGTTTTGACACTTTCTGCACACTGGGGTTAAGAGCAGAGTGTGTGGGCTCTTCTGAGCCTTGCAGTTACATAGGGATTCAGTTGTCTGAAAAAACGCGTTTATTTCGGGCTGAAAAACACGTTTTGAAAAAAGTGCTGTTACTGCCCCATAACTTACATGGGGTTGACCAAACTTGCAGAAACATGTTTATTTCTGCTGAAAAACATGTGTTGACACTTTCTGCACACTGGGGTTAAGAGCTGAGTGTGTGGGCTCTTCTGAGCTTTGCAGTTACATAGGGATTCAGTTGTCTGAAAAAACGCGTTTATTTCGGGCTGAAAAACACGTTTTGAAAAAAGTGCTGTAACTGCCCCATAACTTACATGGGGTCGACCAAACTTGCAGAAACATGTTTATTTCTGCTGAAAAACACGTTTTGACACTTTCTGCACACTGGGGTTAAGAGCAGAGTGTGTGGGCTCTTCTGAGCCTTGCAGTTACATAGGGATTCAGTTGTCTGAAAAAACGTGTTTATTTCGGGCTGAATAACACGTTTTGAAAAGTGTACTGTAACTGCCCCATAACTTACATGGGGTTGACCAAACTTGCAGAAACATGTTTATTTCTGCTGAAAAACATGTTTTAACACTTTCTGCACAGTGGGGTTAAGAGCTGAGTGTGTGGGCTCTTCTGAGCTTTGCAGTTACATAGGGATTCAGATGTCTGAAAAAAGGCGTTTATTTCGGGCTGAAAAACACGTTTTGAAAAAAGTGCTGTTACTGCCCCATAACTTACATGGGGTTGACCAAACTTGCAGAAACATGTTTATTTCTGCTGAAAAACATGTGTTGACACTTTCTGCACACTGGGGTTAAGAGCTGAGTGTGTGGGCTCTTCTGAGCTTTGCAGTTACATAGTGATTCAGTTGTCTGAAAAAAGGCGTTTATTTCGGGCTGAAAAACACGTTTTGAAAAAAGTGCTGTTACTGCCCCATAACTTACATGGGGTTGACCAAACTTGCAGAAACATGTTTATTTCTGCTGAAAAACACGTTTTGACACTTTCTGCACACTGGGGTTAAGAGCAGAGTGTGTGGGCTCTTCTGAGCCTTGCAGTTACATAGGGATTCAGTTGTCTGAAAAAACGCGTTTATTTCGGGCTGAAAAACACGTTTTGAAAAAATTGCTGTAACTGCCCCATAACTTACATGGGGTTGACCAAACTTGCAGAAACATGTTTATTTCTGCTGAAAAACATGTGTTGACACTCTCTGCACACTGGGGTTAAGAGCTGAGTGTGTGGGCTCTTCTGAGCTTTGCAGTTACATAGGGATTCAGTTGTCTGAAAAAACGCGTTTATTTCGGGCTGAAAAACACGTTTTGAAAAAAGTGCTGTAACTGCCCCATAACTTACATGGGGTTGACCAAACTTGCAGAAACATGTTTATTTCTGCTGAAAAACATGTGTTGACACTTTCTGCACACTGGGGTTAAGAGCTGAGTGTGTGGGCTCTTCTGAGCTTTGCAGTTACATAGGGATTCAGTTGTCTGAAAAAAGGCGTTTATTCCGGGCTGAAAAACACGTTTTGAAAAAAGTGCTGTTACTGCCCCATAACTTACATGGGGTCGACCAAACTTGCAGAAACATGTTTATTTCTGCTGAAAAACACGTTTTGACACTTTCTGCACACTGGGGTTAAGAGCAGAGTGTGTGGGCTCTTCTGAGCCTTGCAGTTACATAGGGATTCAGTTGTCTGAAAAAACGTGTTTATTTCGGGCTGAAAAACACGTTTTGAAAAGTGTACTGTAACTGCCCCATAACTTACATGGGGTTGACCAAACTTGCAGAAACATGTTTATTTCTGCTGAAAAACATGTTTTAACACTTTCTGCACAGTGGGGTTAAGAGCTGAGTGTGTGGGCTCTTCTGAGCTTTGCAGTTACATAGGGATTCAGATGTCTGAAAAAAGGCGTTTATTTCAGGCTGAAAAACACGTTTTGAAAAAAGTGCTGTTACTGCCCCATAACTTACATGGGGTTGACCAAACTTGCAGAAACATGTTTATTTCTGCTGAAAAACACGTTTTGACACTTTCTGCACACTGGGGTTAAGAGCAGAGTGTGTGGGCTCTTCTGAACCTTGCAGTTACATAGGGATTCAGTTGTCTGAAAAAACGTGTTTATTTCGGGCTGAAAAACACGTTTTGAAAAAAGTGCTGTTACTGCCCCATAACTTACATGGGGTTGACCAAACTTGCAGAAACATGTTTATTTCTGCTGAAAAACATGTTTTGACACTTTCTGCACACTGGGGTTAAGAGCTGAGTGTGTGGGCTCTTCTGAGCTTTGCAGTTACATAGTGATTCAGTTGTCTGAAAAAAGGCGTTTATTTCGGGCTGAAAAACACGTTTTGAAAAAAGTGCTGTTACTGCCCCATAACTTACATGGGGTTAACCAAACTTGCAGAAACATGTTTATTTCTGCTGAAAAACACGTTTTGACACTTTCTGCACACTGGGGTTAAGAGCAGAGTGTGTGGGCTCTTCTGAGCCTTGCAGTTACATAGGGATTCAGTTGTCTGAAAAAACGCGTTTATTTCGGGCTGAAAAACACGTTTTGAAAAAAGTGCTATTACTGCCCCATAACTTACATGGGGTTGACCAAACTTGCAGAAACATGTTTATTTCTGCTGAAAAACACGTTTTAACACTTTCTGCACACTGGGGTTAAGAGCAGAGTGTGTGGGCTCTTCTGAGCCTTGCAGTTACATAGGGATTCAGTTGTCTGAAAAAACGTGTTTATTTCGGGCTGAAAAACACGTTTTGAAAAGTGTACTGTAACTGCCCCATAACTTACATGGGGTCGACCAAACTTGCAGAAACGTTTATTTCTGCTGGAAAACATGTTTTGACACTTTTTGCACACTGGGGTTAAGAGCAGAGTGTGTGGGCTCTTCTGAGCCTTGCAGTTACATAGGGATTCAGTTGTCTGATAAAACGCGTTTATTTCGGGCTGAAAAACACGTTTTGAAAAAAGTGCTGTTACTGCCCCATAACTTACATGGGGTTGACCAAACTTGCAGAAACATGTTTATTTCTGCTGAAAAACATGTTTTGACACTTTCTGCACACTGGGGTTAAGAGCTGAGTGTGTGGGCTCTTCTGAGGTTTGCAGTTACATAGGGATTCAGTTGTCTGAAAAAACGCGTTTATTTCGGGCTGAAAAACACGTTTTGAAAAAAGTGCTGTTACTGCCCCATAACTTACATGGGGTTGACCAAACTTGCAGAAACATGTTTATTTCTGCTGAAAAACATGTTTTGACACTTTCTGCACACTGGGGTTAAGAGCAGAGTGTGTGGGCTCTTCTGAGCCTTGCAGTTACATAGGGATTCAGTTGTCTGAAAAAACGTGTTTATTTCGGGCTGAAAAACACGTTTTGAAAAGTGTACTGTAACTGCCCCATAACTTACATGGGGTTGACCAAACTTGCAGAAACATGTTTATTTCTGCTGAAAAACACGTTTTGACACTTTCTGCACACTGGGGTTAAGAGCAGAGTGTGTGGGCTCTTCTGAGCCTTGCAGTTACATAGGGATTCAGTTGTCTGAAAAAACGCGTTTATTTCGGGCTGAAAAACACGTTTTGAAAAAAGTGCTGTTACTGCCCCATAACTTACATGGGGTTGACCAAACTTGCAGAAACATGTTTATTTCTGCTGAAAAACATGTGTTGACACTTTCTGCACACTGGGGTTAAGAGCTGAGTGTGTGGGCTCTTCTGAGCTTTGCAGTTACATAGGGATTCAGTTGTCTGAAAAAACGCGTTTATTTCGGGCTGAAAAACACGTTTTGAAAAAAGTGCTGTAACTGCCCCATAACTTACATGGGGTTGACCAAACTTGCAGAAACATGTTTATTTCTGCTGAAACACACGTTTTGACACTTTCTGCACACTGGGGTTAAGAGCAGAGTGTGTGGGCTCTTCTGAGCCTTGCAGTTACATAGGGATTCAGTTGTCTGAAAAAACGCGTTTATTTCGGGCTGAAAAACACGTTTTGAAAAAAGTGCTGTTACTGCCCCATAACTTACATGGGGTTGACCAAACTTGCAGAAACATGTTTATTTCTGCTGAAAAACATGTGTTGACACTTTCTGCACACTGGGGTTAAGAGCTGAGTGTGTGGGCTCTTCTGAGCTTTGCAGTTACATAGGGATTCAGTTGTCTGAAAAAACGCGTTTATTTCGGGCTGAAAAACACGTTTTGAAAAAAGTGCTGTAACTGCCCCATAACTTACATGGGGTTGACCAAACTTGCAGAAACGTTTATTTCTGCTGAAAAACATGTGTTGACACTCTCTGCACACTGGGGTTAAGAGCTGAGTGTGTGGGCTCTTCTGAGCTTTGCAGTTACATAGGGATTCAGTTGTCTGAAAAAACGCGTTTATTTCGGGCTGAAAAACACGTTTTGAAAAGTGTACTGTAACTGCCCCATAACTTACATGGGGTTGACCAAACTTGCAGAAACATGTTTATTTCTGCTGAAAAACACGTTTTGACACTTTCTGCACACTGGGGTTAAGAGCAGAGTGTGTGGGCTCTTCTGAGCCTTGCAGTTACATAGGGATTCAGTTGTCTGAAAAAACGCGTTTATTTCGGGCTGAAAAACACGTTTTGAAAAAAGTGCTGTTACTGCCCCATAACTTACATGGGGTTGACCAAACTTGCAGAAACATGTTTATTTCTGCTGAAAAACATGTGTTGACACTTTCTGCACACTGGGGTTAAGAGCTGAGTGTGTGGGCTCTTCTGAGCTTTGCAGTTACATAGGGATTCAGTTGTCTGAAAAAAGGCGTTTATTTCGGGCTGAAAAACACGTTTTGAAAAAAGTGCTGTTACTGCCCCATAACTTACATGGGGTCGACCAAACTTGCAGAAACATGTTTATTTCTGCTGAAAAACACGTTTTGACACTTTCTGCACACTGGGGTTAAGAGCAGAGTGTGTGGGCTCTTCTGAGCCTTGCAGTTACATAGGGATTCAGTTGTCTGAAAAAACGTGTTTATTTCGGGCTGAATAACACGTTTTGAAAAGTGTACTGTAACTGCCCCATAACTTACATGGGGTTGACCAAACTTGCAGAAACATGTTTATTTCTGCTGAAAAACATGTTTTAACACTTTCTGCACAGTGGGGTTAAGAGCTGAGTGTGTGGGCTCTTCTGAGCTTTGCAGTTACATAGGGATTCAGATGTCTGAAAAAAGGCGTTTATTTCGGGCTGAAAAACACGTTTTGAAAAAAGTGCTGTTACTGCCCCATAACTTACATGGGGTTGACCAAACTTGCAGAAACATGTTTATTTCTGCTGAAAAACACGTTTTGACACTTTCTGCACACTGGGGTTAAGAGCAGAGTGTGTGGGCTCTTCTGAACCTTGCAGTTACATAGGGATTCAGTTGTCTGAAAAAACGTGTTTATTTCGGGCTGAAAAACACGTTTTGAAAAAAGTGCTGTTACTGCCCCATAACTTACATGGGGTTGACCAAACTTGCAGAAACATGTTTATTTCTGCTGAAAAACATGTTTTGACACTTTCTGCACACTGGGGTTAAGAGCTGATTGTGTGGGCTCTTCTGAGCTTTGCAGTTACATAGGGATTCAGTTGTATGAAAAAACGCGTTTATTTCGGGCTGAAAAACACGTTTTGAAAAGTGTACTGTAACTGCCCCATAACTTACATGGGGTTGACCAAACTTGCAGAAACATGTTTATTTCTGCTGAAAAACATGTGTTGACACTTTCTGCACACTGGGGTTAAGAGCTGAGTGTGTGGGCTCTTCTGAGCTTTGCAGTTACATAGGGATTCAGTTGTCTGAAAAAACGCGTTTATTTCGGGCTGAAAAACACGTTTTGAAAAAAGTGCTGTAACTGCCCCATAACTTACATGGGTTTTACCAAACTTCCAGAAACATGTTTATTTCTGCTGAAAAACACGTTTTGACACTTTCTTCACACTGGGGTTAAGAGCAGAGTGTGTGGGCTCTTCTAAGCCTTGCAGTTACATAGGGATTCAGTTGTCTGAAAAAAGGCGTTTATTTCGGGCTGAAAAACACGTTTTGAAAAGTGTACTGTAACTGCCCCATAACTTACATGGGGTTGACCAAACTTCCAGAAACATGTTTATTTCTGCTGAAAAACACGTTTTGACACTTTCTGCACACTGGGGATAAGAGCAGAGTGTGTGGGCTCTTCTGAGCCTTGCAGTTACATAGGGATTCAGTTGTCTGAAAAAACGCGTTTATTTCGGGCTGAAAAACACGTTTTGAAAAAAGTGCTGTTACTGCCCCATAACTTACATGGGGTTGACCAAACTTGCAGAAACATGTTTATTTCTGCTGAAAAACATGTTTTGACACCTTCTGCACACTGGGGTTAAGAGCTGAGTGTGTGGGCTCTTCTGAGCTTTGCAGTTACATAGGGATTCAGTTGTCTGAAAAAAGGCGTTTATTTCGGGCTGAAAAACACGTTTTGAAAAGTGTACTGTAACTGCCCCATAACTTACATGGGGTTGACCAAACTTGCAGAAACATGTTTATTTCTGCTGAAAAACATGTGTTGACACTTTCTGCACACTGGGGTTAAGAGCTGAGTGTGTGGGCTCTTCTGAGCTTTGCAGTTACATAGGGATTCAGTTGTCTGAAAAAACGCGTTTATTTCGGGCTGAAAAACACGTTTTGAAAAAAGTGCTGTAACTGCCCCATAACTTACATGGGGTTGACCAAACTTCCAGAAACATGTTTATTTCTGCTGAAAAACACGTTTTGAAACTTTCTGCACACTGGGGTTAAGAGCAGAGTGTGTGGGCTCTTCTAAGCCTTGCAGTTACATAGGGATTCAGTTGTCTGAAAAAACGTGTTTATTTCGGGCTGAAAAACACGTTTTGAAAAGTGTACTGTAACTGCCCCATAACTTACATGGGGTTGACCAAACTTGCAGAAACATGTTTATTTCTGCTGAAAAACATGTTTTGACACTTTCTGCACACTGGGGTTAAGAGCTGAGTGTGTGGGCTCTTCTGAGCTTTGCAGTTACATAGGGATTCAGTTGTCTGAAAAAAGGCGTTTATTTCGGGCTGAAAAACACGTTTTGAAAAGTGTACTGTAACTGCCCCATAACTTACATGGGGTTGACCAAACTTGCAGAAACATGTTTATTTCTGCTGAAAAACACGTTTTGACACTTTCTGCACACTGGGGTTAAGAGCAGAGTGTGTGGGCTCTTCTGACCCTTGCAGTTACATAGGGATTCAGTTGTCTGAAAAAAGGCGTTTATTTCGGGCTGAAAAACACGTTTTGAAAAAAGTGCTGTTACTGCCCCATAACTTACATGGGGTTGACCAAACTTGCAGAAACATGTTTATTTCTGCTGAAAAACATGTTTTGACACTTTCTGCACACTGGGGTTAAGAGCAGAGTGTGTGGGCTCTTCTGAGCTTTGCAGTTACATAGGGATTCAGTTGTCTGAAAAAACGCGTTTATTTCGGGCTGAAAAACACGTTTTGAAAAGTGTACTGTAACTGCCCCATAACTTACATGGGGTCGACCAAACTTGCAGAAACATGTTTATTTCTGCTGGAAAACATGTTTTGACACTTTTTGCACACTGGGGATAAGAGCAGAGTGTGTGGGCTCTTCTGAGCCTTGCAGTTACATAGGGATTCAGTTGTCTGAAAAAACGCGTTTATTTCGGGCTGAAAAACACGTTTTGAAAAAAGTGCTGTAACTGCCCCATAACTTACATGGGTTTTACCAAACTTCCAGAAACATGTTTATTTCTGCTGAAAAACACGTTTTGACACTTTCTGCACACTGGGGTTAAGAGCAGAGTGTGTGGGCTCTTCTAAGCCTTGCAGTTACATAGGGATTCAGTTGTCTGAAAAAAGGCGTTTATTTCGGGCTGAAAAACACGTTTTGAAAAGTGTACTGTAACTGCCCCATAACTTACATGGGGTTGACCAAACTTCCAGAAACATGTTTATTTCTGCTGAAAAACACGTTTTGACACTTTCTGCACACTGGGGATAAGAGCAGAGTGTGTGGGCTCTTCTGAGCCTTGCAGTTACATAGGGATTCAGTTGTCTGAAAAAACGCGTTTATTTCGGGCTGAAAAACACGTTTTGAAAAAAGTGCTGTTACTGCCCCATAACTTACATGGGGTTGACCAAACTTGCAGAAACATGTTTATTTCTGCTGAAAAACATGTTTTGACACTTTCTGCACACTGGGGTTAAGAGCTGAGTGTGTGGGCTCTTCTGAGCTTTGCAGTTACATAGGGATTCAGTTGTCTGAAAAAAGGCGTTTATTTCGGGCTGAAAAACACGTTTTGAAAAGTGTACTGTAACTGCCCCATAACTTACATGGGGTTGACCAAACTTGCAGAAACATGTTTATTTCTGCTGAAAAACATGTGTTGACACTTTCTGCACACTGGGGTTAAGAGCTGAGTGTGTGGGCTCTTCTGAGCTTTGCAGTTACATAGGGATTCAGTTGTCTGAAAAAACGCGTTTATTTCGGGCTGAAAAACACGTTTTGAAAAAAGTGCTGTAACTGCCCCATAACTTACATGGGGTTGACCAAACTTCCAGAAACATGTTTATTTCTGCTGAAAAACACGTTTTGAAACTTTCTGCACACTGGGGTTAAGAGCAGAGTGTGTGGGCTCTTCTAAGCCTTGCAGTTACATAGGGATTCAGTTGTCTGAAAAAACGTGTTTATTTCGGGCTGAAAAACACGTTTTGAAAAGTGTACTGTAACTGCCCCATAACTTACATGGGGTTGACCAAACTTGCAGAAACATGTTTATTTCTGCTGAAAAACATGTGTTGACACTTTCTGCACACTGGGGTTAAGAGCTGAGTGTGTGGGCTCTTCTGAGCTTTGCAGTTACATAGTGATTCAGTTGTCTGAAAAAAGGCGTTTATTTCGGGCTGAAAAACACGTTTTGAAAAAAGTGCTGTTACTGCCCCATAACTTACATGGGGTTGACCAAACTTGCAGAAACATGTTTATTTCTGCTGAAAAACACGTTTTGACACTTTCTGCACACTGGGGTTAAGAGCAGAGTGTGTGGGCTCTTCTGAGCCTTGCAGTTACATAGGGATTCAGTTGTCTGAAAAAACGCGTTTATTTCGGGCTGAAAAACACGTTTTGAAAAAAGTGCTGTTACTGCCCCATAACTTACATGGGGTTGACCAAACTTGCAGAAACATGTTTATTTCTGCTGAAAAACACGTTTTAACACTTTCTGCACACTGGGGTTAAGAGCAGAGTGTGTGGGCTCTTCTGAGCCTTGCAGTTACATAGGGATTCAGTTGTCTGAAAAAAGGCGTTTATTTCGGGCTGAAAAACACGTTTTGAAAAGTGTACTGTAACTGCCCCATAACTTACATGGGGTCGACCAAACTTGCAGAAACATGTTTATTTCTGCTGGAAAATACGTTTTGACACTTTCTGCACACTGGGGTTAAGAGCAGAGTGTGTGGGCTCTTCTGAGCCTTGCAGTTACATAGGGATTCAGTTGTCTGATAAAACGCGTTTATTTCGGGCTGAAAAACACGTTTTGAAAAAAGTGCTGTTACTGCCCCATAACTTACATGGGGTTGACCAAACTTGCAGAAACATGTTTATTTCTGCTGAAAAACATGTTTTGACACTTTCTGCACACTGGGGTTAAGAGCTGAGTGTGTGGGCTCTTCTGAGCTTTGCAGTTACATAGGGATTCAGTTGTCTGAAAAAACGCGTTTATTTCGGGCTGAAAAACACGTTTTGAAAAAAGTGCTGTAACTGCCCCATAACTTACATGGGGTTGACCAAACTTCCAGAAACATGTTTTTTTCTGCTGAAAAACACGTTTTGACACTTTCTGCACAGTGGGGTTAAGAGCAGAGTGTGTGGGCTCTTCTGAGCTTTGCAGTTACATAGGGATTCAGTTGTCTGAAAAAACGCGTTTATTTCGGGCTGAAAAACACGTTTTGAAAAAAGTGCTGTAACTGCCCCATAACTTACATGGGGTTGACCAAACTTGCAGAAACATGTTTATTTCTGCTGAAAAACACGTTTTGACACTTTCTGCACACTGGGGTTAAGAGCAGAGTGTGTGGGCTCTTCTGAGCCTTGCAGTTACATAGGGATTCAGTTGTCTGAAAAAACGCGTTTATTTCGGGCTGAAAAACACGTTTTGAAAAAGTGCTGTTACTGCCCCATAACTTACATGGGGTTGACCAAACTTGCAGAAACATGTTTATTTCTGCTGAAAAACATGTGTTGACACTTTCTGCACACTGGGGTTAAGAGCTGAGTGTGTGGGCTCTTCTGAGCTTTGCAGTTACAAAGGGATTCAGTTGTCTGAAAAAACGCGTTTATTTCGGGCTGAAAAACACGTTTTGAAAAAAGTGCTGTAACTGCCCCATAACTTACATGGGGTTGACCAAACTTGCAGAAACGTTTATTTCTGCTGAAAAACATGTGTTGACACTCTCTGCACACTGGGGTTAAGAGCTGAGTGTGTGGGCTCTTCTGAGCTTTGCAGTTACATAGGGATTCAGTTGTCTGAAAAAACGCGTTTATTTCGGGCTGAAAAACACGTTTTGGAAAAGTGTACTGTAACTGCCCCATAACTTACATGGGGTTGACCAAACTTGCAGAAACATGTTTATTTCTGCTGAAAAACACGTTTTGACACTTTCTGCACACTGGGGTTAAGAGCAGAGTGTGTGGGCTCTTCTGAGCCTTGCAGTTACATAGGGATTCAGTTGTCTGAAAAAACGCGTTTATTTCGGGCTGAAAAACACGTTTTGAAAAAAGTGCTGTTACTGCCCCATAACTTACATGGGGTCGACCAAACTTGCAGAAACATGTTTATTTCTGCTGAAAAACACGTTTTGACACTTTCTGCACACTGGGGTTAAGAGCAGAGTGTGTGGGCTCTTCTGAGCCTTGCAGTTACATAGGGATTCAGTTGTCTGAAAAAACGTGTTTATTTCGGGCTGAATAACACGTTTTGAAAAGTGTACTGTAACTGCCCCATAACTTACATGGGGTTGACCAAACTTGCAGAAACATGTTTATTTCTGCTGAAAAACATGTTTTAACACTTTCTGCACAGTGGGGTTAAGAGCTGAGTGTGTGGGCTCTTCTGAGCTTTGCAGTTACATAGGGATTCAGATGTCTGAAAAAAGGCGTTTATTTCGGGCTGAAAAACACGTTTTGAAAAAAGTGCTGTTACTGCCCCATAACTTACATGGGGTTGACCAAACTTGCAGAAACATGTTTATTTCTGCTGAAAAACACGTTTTGACACTTTCTGCACACTGGGGTTAAGAGCAGAGTGTGTGGGCTCTTCTGAACCTTGCAGTTACATAGGGATTCAGTTGTCTGAAAAAACGTGTTTATTTCGGGCTGAAAAACACGTTTTGAAAAAAGTGCTGTTACTGCCCCATAACTTACATGGGGTTGACCAAACTTGCAGAAACATGTTTATTTCTGCTGAAAAACATGTTTTGACACTTTCTGCACACTGGGGTTAAGAGCTGATTGTGTGGGCTCTTCTGAGCTTTGCAGTTACATAGGGATTCAGTTGTATGAAAAAACGCGTTTATTCGGGCTGAAAAACACGTTTTGAAAAGTGTACTGTAACTGCCCCATAACTTACATGGGGTTGACCAAACTTGCAGAAACATGTTTATTTCTGCTGAAAAACATGTGTTGACACTTTCTGCACACTGGGGTTAAGAGCTGAGTGTGTGGGCTCTTCTGAGCTTTGCAGTTACATAGGGATTCAGTTGTCTGAAAAAACGCGTTTATTTCGGGCTGAAAAACACGTTTTGAAAAAAGTGCTGTAACTGCCCCATAACTTACATGGGTTTTACCAAACTTCCAGAAACATGTTTATTTCTGCTGAAAAACACGTTTTTGACACTTTCTGCACACTGGGGTTAAGAGCAGAGTGTGTGGCTCTTCTAAGCTCATGTTTCATAGGGATTCAGTTTGTCTGAAAAAAGGCGTTTATTTCGGGCTGAAAACACGTTTTGAAAAGTGTACTGTAACTGCCCCATAACTTACATGGGGTTGACCAAACTTCCAGAAACATGTTTATTTCTGCTGAAAAACACGTTTTGACACTTTCTGCACACTGGGGATAAGAGCAGAGTGTGTGGGCTCTTCTGAGCCTTGCAGTTACATAGGGATTCAGTTGTCTGAAAAAACGCGTTTATTTCGGCTGAAAAACACGTTTTGAAAAAAGTGCTGTTACTGCCCCATAACTTACATGGGGTTGACCAAACTTGCAGAAACATGTTTATTTCTGCTGAAAAACATGTGTTGACACTTTCTGCACACTGGGGTTAAGAGCTGAGTGTGTGGGCTCTTCTGAGCTTTGCAGTTACATAGGGATTCAGTTGTCTGAAAAAACGCGTTTATTTCGGGCTGAAAAACACGTTTTGAAAAAAGTGCTGTAACTGCCCATAACTTACATGGGTTGACCAAACTTCCAGAACATGTTTATTTCTGCTGAAAAACATGTTTTGACACTTTCTGCACACTGGGGTTAAGAGCAGAGTGTGTGGGCTCTTCTGAGCTTTGCAGTTACATAGGGATTCAGTTGTCTGAAAAAACCGCGTTTATTTCGGGCTGAAAAACACGTTTTGAAAAGTGTACTGTAACTGCCCCATAACTTACATGGGTCGACCAAACTTGCAGAAACATGTTTATTTCTGCTGGAAAACATGTTTTGACACTTTTTGCACACTGGGGATAAGAGCAGAGTGTGTGGGCTCTTCTGAGCCTTGCAGTTACATAGGGATTCAGTTGTCTGAAAAAACGCGTTTATTTCGGGCTGAAAAACACGTTTTGAAAAAAGTGCTGTAACTGCCCCATAACTTACATGGGTTTTACCAAACTTCCAGAAACATGTTTATTTCTGCTGAAAAACACGTTTTGACACTTTCTGCACACTGGGGTTAAGAGCAGAGTGTGTGGGCTCTTCTAAGCCTTGCAGTTACATAGGGATTCAGTTGTCTGAAAAAAGGCGTTTATTTCGGGCTGAAAAACACGTTTTGAAAAGTGTACTGTAACTGCCCCATAACTTACATGGGGTTGACCAAACTTCCAGAAACATGTTTATTTCTGCTGAAAAACACGTTTTGACACTTTCTGCACACTGGGGATAAGAGCAGAGTGTGTGGGCTCTTCTGAGCCTTGCAGTTACATAGGGATTCAGTTGTCTGAAAAAACGCGTTTATTTCGGGCTGAAAAACACGTTTTGAAAAAAGTGCTGTTACTGCCCCATAACTTACATGGGGTTGACCAAACTTGCAGAAACATGTTTATTTCTGCTGAAAAACATGTTTTGACACTTTCTGCACACTGGGGTTAAGAGCTGAGTGTGTGGGCTCTTCTGAGCTTTGCAGTTACATAGGGATTCAGTTGTCTGAAAAAAGGCGTTTATTTCGGGCTGAAAAACACGTTTTGAAAAGTGTACTGTAACTGCCCCATAACTTACATGGGGTTGACCAAACTTGCAGAAACATGTTTATTTCTGCTGAAAAACATGTGTTGACACTTTCTGCACACTGGGGTTAAGAGCTGAGTGTGTGGGCTCTTCTGAGCTTTGCAGTTACATAGGGATT
Source organism: Lepisosteus oculatus (assembly GCF_040954835.1). Classification (NCBI taxonomy): domain Eukaryota; kingdom Metazoa; phylum Chordata; class Actinopteri; order Semionotiformes; family Lepisosteidae; genus Lepisosteus; species Lepisosteus oculatus. Next base: position 189,979 of record NW_027167689.1, read on the forward strand.
CAGTTGTCTGAAAAAACGCGTTTATTTCGGGCTGAAAAACACGTTTTGAAAAAAGTGCTGTAACTGCCCCATAACTTACATGGGGTTGACCAAACTTCCAGAAACATGTTTATTTCTGCTGAAAAACACGTTTTGAAACTTTCTGCACACTGGGGTTAAGAGCAGAGTGTGTGGGCTCTTCTAAGCCTTGCAGTTACATAGGGATTCAGTTGTCTGAAAAAACGTGTTTATTTCGGGCTGAAAAACACGTTTTGAAAAGTGTACTGTAACTGCCCCATAACTTACATGGGGTTGACCAAACTTGCAGAAACATGTTTATTTCTGCTGAAAAACATGTGTTGACACTTTCTGCACACTGGGGTTAGAGCTGAGTGTGTGGGCTCTTCTGAGCTTTGCAGTTACATAGTGATTCAGTTGTCTGAAAAAAGGCGTTTATTTCGGGCTGAAAAACACGTTTTGAAAAAAGTGCTGTTACTGCCCCATAACTTACATGGGGTTGACCAAACTTGCAGAAACATGTTTATTTCTGCTGAAAAACACGTTTTGACACTTTCTGCACACTGGGGTTAAGAGCAGAGTGTGTGGGCTCTTCTGAGCCTTGCAGTTACATAGGGATTCAGTTGTCTGAAAAAACGCGTTTATTTCGGGCTGAAAAACACGTTTTGAAAAAAGTGCTGTTACTGCCCCATAACTTACATGGGGTTGACCAAACTTGCAGAAACATGTTTATTTCTGCTGAAAAACACGTTTTAACACTTTCTGCACACTGGGGTTAAGAGCAGAGTGTGTGGGCTCTTCTGAGCCTTGCAGTTACATAGGGATTCAGTTGTCTGAAAAAAGGCGTTTATTTCGGGCTGAAAAACACGTTTTGAAAAGTGTACTGTAACTGCCCCATAACTTACATGGGGTCGACCAAACTTGCAGAAACATGTTTATTTCTGCTGGAAAATACGTTTTGACACTTTCTGCACACTGGGGTTAAGAGCAGAGTGTGTGGGCTCTTCTGAGCCTTGCAGTTACATAGGGATTCAGTTGTCTGATAAAACGCGTTTATTTCGGGCTGAAAAACACGTTTTGAAAAAAGTGCTGTTACTGCCCCATAACTTACATGGGGTTGACCAAACTTGCAGAAACATGTTTATTTCTGCTGAAAAACATGTTTTGACACTTTCTGCACACTGGGGTTAAGAGCTGAGTGTGTGGGCTCTTCTGAGCTTTGCAGTTACATAGGGATTCAGTTGTCTGAAAAAACGCGTTTATTTCGGGCTGAAAAACACGTTTTGAAAAAAGTGCTGTAACTGCCCCATAACTTACATGGGGTTGACCAAACTTCCAGAAACATGTTTTTTTCTGCTGAAAAACACGTTTTGACACTTTCTGCACAGTGGGGTTAAGAGCAGAGTGTGTGGGCTCTTCTGAGCTTTGCAGTTACATAGGGATTCAGTTGTCTGAAAAAACGCGTTTATTTCGGGCTGAAAAACACGTTTTGAAAAAGTGCTGTAACTGCCCCATAACTTACATGGGGTTGACCAAACTTGCAGAAACATGTTTATTTCTGCTGAAAAACACGTTTTGACACTTTCTGCACACTGGGGTTAAGAGCAGAGTGTGTGGGCTCTTCTGAGCCTTGCAGTTACATAGGGATTCAGTTGTCTGAAAAAACGCGTTTATTTCGGGCTGAAAAACACGTTTTGAAAAAAGTGCTGTTACTGCCCCATAACTTACATGGGGTTGACCAAACTTGCAGAAACATGTTTATTTCTGCTGAAAAACACGTTTTGTTACTTTCTGCACACTGGGGTTAAGAGCAGAGTGTGTGGGCTCTTCTGAGCCTTGCAGTTACATAGGGATTCAGTTGTCTGAAAAAACGCGTTTATTTCGGGCTGAAAAACACGTTTTGAAAAAAGTGCTGTTACTGCCCCATAACTTACATGGGGTTGACCAAACTTGCAGAAACATGTTTATTTCTGCTGAAAAACATGTTTTGACACTTTCTGCACACTGGGGTTAAGAGCAGAGTGTGTGGGCTCTTCTGAGCTTTGCAGTTACATAGGGATTCAGTTGTCTGAAAAAACGCGTTTATTTCGGGCTGAAAAACACGTTTTGAAAAGTGTACTGTAACTGCCCCATAACTTACATGGGGTCGACCAAACTTGCAGAAACATGTTTATTTCTGCTGGAAAACATGTTTTGACACTTTTTGCACACTGGGGTTAAGAGCAGAGTGTGTGGGCTCTTCTGAGCCTTGCAGTTACATAGGGATTCAGTTGTCTGAAAAAACGCGTTTATTTCGGATTGAAAAACACGTTTTGAAAAAAGTGCTGTTACTGCCCCATAACTTACATGGGGTTGACCAAACTTGCAGAAACATGTTTATTTCTGCTGAAAAACACGTTTTAACACTTTCTGCACACTGGGGTTAAGAGCAGAGTGTGTGGGCTCTTCTGAGCCTTGCAGTTACATAGGGATTCAGTTGTCTGAAAAAACGTGTTTATTTCGGGCTGAAAAACACGTTTTGAAAAGTGTACTGTAACTGCCCCATAACTTACATGGGGTTGACCAAACTTGCAGAAACATGTTTATTTCTGCTGAAAAACATGTGTTGACACTTTCTGCACACTGGGGTTAAGAGCTGAGTGTGTGGGCTCTTCTGAGCTTTGCAGTTACATAGGGATTCAGTTGTCTGAAAAAACGCGTTTATTTCGGGCTGAAAAACACGTTTTGAAAAGTGTACTGTAACTGCCCCATAACTTACATGGGGTCGACCAAACTTGCAGAAACATGTTTATTTCTGCTGGAAAACATGTTTTGACACTTTTTGCACACTGGGGTTAAGAGCAGAGTGTGTGGGCTCTTCTGAGCCTTGCAGTTACATAGGGATTCAGTTGTCTGAAAAAACGCGTTTATTTCGGATTGAAAAACACGTTTTGAAAAAAGTGCTGTTACTGCCCCATAACTTACATGGGGTTGACCAAACTTGCAGAAACATGTTTATTTCTGCTGAAAAACACGTTTTAACACTTTCTGCACACTGGGGTTAAGAGCAGAGTGTGTGGGCTCTTCTGAGCCTTGCAGTTACATAGGGATTCAGTTGTCTGAAAAAACGTGTTTATTTCGGGCTGAAAAACACGTTTTGAAAAGTGTACTGTAACTGCCCCATAACTTACATGGGGTTGACCAAACTTGCAGAAACATGTTTATTTCTGCTGAAAAACACGTTTTGACACTTTCTGCACACTGGGGTTAAGAGCTGAGTGTGTGGGCTCTTCTGAGCTTTGCAGTTACATAGGGATTCAGTTGTCTGAAAAAACGCGTTTATTTCGGGCTGAAAAACACGTTTTGAAAAAAGTGCTGTTACTGCCCCATAACTTACATGGGGTTGACCAAACTTGCAGAAACATGTTTATTTCTGCTGAAAAACATGTGTTGACACTTTCTGCACACTGGGGTTAAGAGCTGAGTGTGTGGGCTCTTCTGAGCTTTGCAGTTACATAGGGATTCAGTTGTCTGAAAAAACGCGTTTATTTCGGGCTGAAAAACACGTTTTGAAAAAAGTGCTGTTACTGCCCCATAACTTACATGGGGTTGACCAAACTTGCAGAAACATGTTTATTTCTGCTGAAAAACATGTGTTGACACTTTCTGCACACTGGGGTTAAGAGCTGAGTGTGTGGGCTCTTCTGAGCTTTGCAGTTACATAGGGATTCAGTTGTCTGAAAAAAGGCGTTTATTTCGGGCTGAATAACACGTTTTGAAAAGTGTACTGTAACTGCCCCATAACTTACATGGGGTTGACCAAACTTGCAGAAACATGTTTATTTCTGCTGAAAAACATGTTTTAACACTTTCTGCACAGTGGGGTTAAGAGCTGAGTGTGTGGGCTCTTCTGAGCTTTGCAGTTACATAGGGATTCAGATGTCTGAAAAAAGGCGTTTATTTCGGGCTGAAAAACACGTTTTGAAAAAAGTGCTGTTACTGCCCCATAACTTACATGGGGTTGACCAAACTTGCAGAAACATGTTTATTTCTGCTGAAAAACACGTTTTGACACTTTCTGCACACTGGGGTTAAGAGCAGAGTTTGTGGGCTCTTCTGAACCTTGCAGTTACATAGGGATTCAGTTGTCTGAAAAAACGTGTTTATTTCGGGCTGAAAAACACGTTTTGAAAAAAGTGCTGTTACTGCCCCATAACTTACATGGGGTTGACCAAACTTGCAGAAACATGTTTATTTCTGCTGAAAAACATGTTTTGACACTTTCTGCACACTGGGGTTAAGAGCTGAGTGTGTGGGCTCTTCTGAGCTTTGCAGTTACATAGGGATTCAGTTGTCTGAAAAAACGCGTTTATTTCGGGCTGAAAAACACGTTTTGAAAAGTGTACTGTAACTGCCCCATAACTTACATGGGGTTGACCAAACTTGCAGAAACATGTTTATTTCTGCTGAAAAACATGTGTTGACACTTTCTGCACACTGGGGTTAAGAGCTGAGTGTGTGGGCTCTTCTGAGCTTTGCAGTTACATAGGGATTCAGTTGTCTGAAAAAACGCGTTTATTTCGGGCTGAAAAACACGTTTTGAAAAAAGTGCTGTAACTGCCCCATAACTTACATGGGTTTTACCAAACTTCCAGAAACATGTTTATTTCTGCTGAAAAACACGTTTTGACACTTTCTGCACACTGGGGTTAAGAGCAGAGTGTGTGGGCTCTTCTAAGCCTTGCAGTTACATAGGGATTCAGTTGTCTGAAAAAAGGCGTTTATTTCGGGCTGAAAAACACGTTTTGAAAAGTGTACTGTAACTGCCCCATAACTTACATGGGGTTGACCAAACTTCCAGAAACATGTTTATTTCTGCTGAAAAACACGTTTTGACACTTTCTGCACACTGGGGATAAGAGCAGAGTGTGTGGGCTCTTCTGAGCCTTGCAGTTACATAGGGATTCAGTTGTCTGAAAAAACGCGTTTATTTCGGGCTGAAAAACACGTTTTGAAAAAAGTGCTGTTACTGCCCCATAACTTACATGGGGTTGACCAAACTTGCAGAAACATGTTTATTTCTGCTGAAAAACATGTTTTGACACTTTCTGCACACTGGGGTTAAGAGCTGAGTGTGTGGGCTCTTCTGAGCTTTGCAGTTACATAGGGATTCAGTTGTCTGAAAAAAGGCGTTTATTTCGGGCTGAAAAACACGTTTTGAAAAGTGTACTGTAACTGCCCCATAACTTACATGGGGTTGACCAAACTTGCAGAAACATGTTTATTTCTGCTGAAAAACATGTGTTGACACTTTCTGCACACTGGGGTTAAGAGCTGAGTGTGTGGGCTCTTCTGAGCTTTGCAGTTACATAGGGATTCAGTTGTCTGAAAAAACGCGTTTATTTCGGGCTGAAAAACACGTTTTGAAAAAAGTGCTGTAACTGCCCCATAACTTACATGGGGTTGACCAAACTTCCAGAAACATGTTTATTTCTGCTGAAAAACACGTTTTGAAACTTTCTGCACACTGGGGTTAAGAGCAGAGTGTGTGGGCTCTTCTAAGCCTTGCAGTTACATAGGGATTCAGTTGTCTGAAAAAACGTGTTTATTTCGGGCTGAAAAACACGTTTTGAAAAGTGTACTGTAACTGCCCCATAACTTACATGGGGTTGACCAAACTTGCAGAAACATGTTTATTTCTGCTGAAAAACATGTGTTGACACTTTCTGCACACTGGGGTTAAGAGCTGAGTGTGTGGGCTCTTCTGAGCTTTGCAGTTACATAGTGATTCAGTTGTCTGAAAAAAGGCGTTTATTTCGGGCTGAAAAACACGTTTTGAAAAAAGTGCTGTTACTGCCCCATAACTTACATGGGGTTGACCAAACTTGCAGAAACATGTTTATTTCTGCTGAAAAACACGTTTTGACACTTTCTGCACACTGGGGTTAAGAGCAGAGTGTGTGGGCTCTTCTGAGCCTTGCAGTTACATAGGGATTCAGTTGTCTGAAAAAACGCGTTTATTTCGGGCTGAAAAACACGTTTTGAAAAAAGTGCTGTTACTGCCCCATAACTTACATGGGGTTGACCAAACTTGCAGAAACATGTTTATTTCTGCTGAAAAACACGTTTTGACACTTTCTGCACACTGGGGTTAAGAGCAGAGTGTGTGGGCTCTTCTGAGCCTTGCAGTTACATAGGGATTCAGTTGTCTGAAAAAACGCGTTTATTTCGGGCTGAAAAACACGTTTTGAAAAAAGTGCTGTTACTGCCCCATAACTTACATGGGGTTGACCAAACTTGCAGAAACATGTTTATTTCTGCTGAAAAACATGTGTTGACACTTTCTGCACACTGGGGTTAAGAGCTGAGTGTGTGGGCTCTTCTGAGCTTTGCAGTTACATAGGGATTCAGTTGTCTGAAAAAACGCGTTTATTTCGGGCTGAAAAACACGTTTTGAAAAAAGTGCTGTAACTGCCCCATAACTTACATGGGGTTGACCAAACTTGCAGAAACATGTTTATTTCTGCTGAAAAACATGTGTTGACACTTTCTGCACACTGGGGTTAAGAGCTGAGTGTGTGGGCTCTTCTGAGCTTTGCAGTTACATAGGGATTCAGTTGTCTGAAAAAAGGCGTTTATTCCGGGCTGAAAAACACGTTTTGAAAAAAGTGCTGTTACTGCCCCATAACTTACATGGGGTCGACCAAACTTGCAGAAACATGTTTATTTCTGCTGAAAAACACGTTTTGACACTTTCTGCACACTGGGGTTAAGAGCAGAGTGTGTGGGCTCTTCTGAACCTTGCAGTTACATAGGGATTCAGTTGTCTGAAAAAACGTGTTTATTTCGGGCTGAAAAACACGTTTTGAAAAAAGTGCTGTTACTGCCCCATAACTTACATGGGGTTGACCAAACTTGCAGAAACATGTTTATTTCTGCTGAAAAACATGTTTTGACACTTTCTGCACACTGGGGTTAAGAGCTGAGTGTGTGGGCTCTTCTGAGCTTTGCAGTTACATAGTGATTCAGTTGTCTGAAAAAAGGCGTTTATTTCGGGCTGAAAAACACGTTTTGAAAAAAGTGCTGTTACTGCCCCATAACTTACATGGGGTTGACCAAACTTGCAGAAACATGTTTATTTCTGCTGAAAAACACGTTTTGACACTTTCTGCACACTGGGGTTAAGAGCAGAGTGTGTGGGCTCTTCTGAGCCTTGCAGTTACATAGGGATTCAGTTGTCTGAAAAAACGCGTTTATTTCGGGCTGAAAAACACGTTTTGAAAAAAGTGCTATTACTGCCCCATAACTTACATGGGGTTGACCAAACTTGCAGAAACATGTTTATTTCTGCTGAAAAACACGTTTTAACACTTTCTGCACACTGGGGTTAAGAGCAGAGTGTGTGGGCTCTTCTGAGCCTTGCAGTTACATAGGGATTCAGTTGTCTGAAAAAACGTGTTTATTTCGGGCTGAAAAACACGTTTTGAAAAGTGTACTGTAACTGCCCCATAACTTACATGGGGTTGACCAAACTTGCAGAAACATGTTTATTTCTGCTGAAAAACATGTGTTGACACTTTCTGCACACTGGGGTTAAGAGCTGAGTGTGTGGGCTCTTCTGAGCTTTGCAGTTACATAGGGATTCAGTTGTCTGAAAAAACGCGTTTATTTCGGGCTGAAAAACAAGTTTTGAAAAAAGTGCTGTAACTGCCCCATAACTTACATGGGGTTGACCAAACTTGCAGAAACATGTTTATTTCTGCTGAAAAACACGTTTTGACACTTTCTGCACACTGGGGTTAAGAGCAGAGTGTGTGGGCTCTTCTGAGCTTTGCAGTTACATAGGGATTCAGTTGTCTGAAAAAACGCGTTTATTTCGGGCTGAAAAACACGTTTTGAAAAGTGTACTGTAACTGCCCCATAACTTACATGGGGTCGACCAAACTTGCAGAAACGTTTATTTCTGCTGGAAAACATGTTTTGACACTTTTTGCACACTGGGGTTAAGAGCAGAGTGTGTGGGCTCTTCTGAGCCTTGCAGTTACATAGGGATTCAGTTGTCTGATAAAACGCGTTTATTTCGGGCTGAAAAACACGTTTTGAAAAAAGTGCTGTTACTGCCCCATAACTTACATGGGGTTGACCAAACTTGCAGAAACATGTTTATTTCTGCTGAAAAACACGTTTTGACACTTTCTGCACACTGGGGTTAAGAGCAGAGTGTGTGGGCTCTTCTGAGCTTTGCAGTTACATAGGGATTCAGTTGTCTGAAAAAACGCGTTTATTTCGGGCTGAAAAACACGTTTTGAAAAGTGTACTGTAACTGCCCCATAACTTACATGGGGTCGACCAAACTTGCAGAAACGTTTATTTCTGCTGGAAAACATGTTTTGACACTTTTTGCACACTGGGGTTAAGAGCAGAGTGTGTGGGCTCTTCTGAGCCTTGCAGTTACATAGGGATTCAGTTGTCTGATAAAACGCGTTTATTTCGGGCTGAAAAACACGTTTTGAAAAAAGTGCTGTTACTGCCCCATAACTTACATGGGGTTGACCAAACTTGCAGAAACATGTTTATTTCTGCTGAAAAACATGTTTTGACACTTTCTGCACACTGGGGTTAAGAGCTGAGTGTGTGGGCTCTTCTGAGCTTTGCAGTTACATAGGGATTCAGTTGTCTGAAAAAACGCGTTTATTTCGGGCTGAAAAACACGTTTTGAAAAAAGTGCTGTTACTGCCCCATAACTTACATGGGGTTGACCAAACTTGCAGAAACATGTTTATTTCTGCTGAAAAACATGTTTTGACACTTTCTGCACACTGGGGTTAAGAGCAGAGTGTGTGGGCTCTTCTGAGCCTTGCAGTTACATAGGGATTCAGTTGTCTGAAAAAACGTGTTTATTTCGGGCTGAAAAACACGTTTTGAAAAGTGTACTGTAACTGCCCCATAACTTACATGGGGTCGACCAAACTTGCAGAAACGTTTATTTCTGCTGGAAAACATGTTTTGACACTTTTTGCACACTGGGGTTAAGAGCAGAGTGTGTGGGCTCTTCTGAGCCTTGCAGTTACATAGGGATTCAGTTGTCTGATAAAACGCGTTTATTTCGGGCTGAAAAACACGTTTTGAAAAAAGTGCTGTTACTGCCCCATAACTTACATGGGGTTGACCAAACTTGCAGAAACATGTTTATTTCTGCTGAAAAACATGTGTTGACACTTTCTGCACACTGGGGTTAAGAGCTGAGTGTGTGGGCTCTTCTGAGCTTTGCAGTTACATAGGGATTCAGTTGTCTGAAAAAACGCGTTTATTTCGGGCTGAAAAACACGTTTTGAAAAAAGTGCTGTAACTGCCCCATAACTTACATGGGGTTGACCAAACTTGCAGAAACATGTTTATTTCTGCTGAAAAACACGTTTTGACACTTTCTGCACACTGGGGTTAAGAGCTGAGTGTGTGGGCTCTTCTGAGCTTTGCAGTTACATAGGGATTCAGTTGTCTGAAAAAACGCGTTTATTTCGGGCTGAAAAACACGTTTTGAAAAAAGTGCTGTTACTGCCCCATAACTTACATGGGGTTGACCAAACTTGCAGAAACATGTTTATTTCTGCTGAAAAACATGTGTTGACACTTTCTGCACACTGGGGTTAAGAGCTGAGTGTGTGGGCTCTTCTGAGCTTTGCAGTTACATAGGGATTCAGTTGTCTGAAAAAAGGCGTTTATTTCGGGCTGAAAAACACGTTTTGAAAAAAGTGCTGTTACTGCCCCATAACTTACATGGGGTCGACCAAACTTGCAGAAACATGTTTATTTCTGCTGAAAAACACGTTTTGACACTTTCTGCACACTGGGGTTAAGAGCAGAGTGTGTGGGCTCTTCTGAGCCTTGCAGTTACATAGGGATTCAGTTGTCTGAAAAAACGTGTTTATTTCGGGCTGAATAACACGTTTTGAAAAGTGTACTGTAACTGCCCCATAACTTACATGGGGTTGACCAAACTTGCAGAAACATGTTTATTTCTGCTGAAAAACATGTTTTAACACTTTCTGCACAGTGGGGTTAAGAGCTGAGTGTGTGGGCTCTTCTGAGCTTTGCAGTTACATAGGGATTCAGTTGTCTGAAAAAACGCGTTTATTTCGGGCTGAAAAACACGTTTTGAAAAAAGTGCTGTAACTGCCCCATAACTTACATGGGGTTGACCAAACTTCCAGAAACATGTTTATTTCTGCTGAAAAACACGTTTTGAAACTTTCTGCACACTGGGGTTAAGAGCAGAGTGTGTGGGCTCTTCTAAGCCTTGCAGTTACATAGGGATTCAGTTGTCTGAAAAAACGTGTTTATTTCGGGCTGAAAAACACGTTTTGAAAAGTGTACTGTAACTGCCCCATAACTTACATGGGGTTGACCAAACTTGCAGAAACATGTTTATTTCTGCTGAAAAACATGTGTTGACACTTTCTGCACACTGGGGTTAAGAGCTGAGTGTGTGGGCTCTTCTGAGCTTTGCAGTTACATAGTGATTCAGTTGTCTGAAAAAAGGCGTTTATTTCGGGCTGAAAAACACGTTTTGAAAAAAGTGCTGTTACTGCCCCATAACTTACATGGGGTTGACCAAACTTGCAGAAACATGTTTATTTCTGCTGAAAAACACGTTTTGACACTTTCTGCACACTGGGGTTAAGAGCAGAGTGTGTGGGCTCTTCTGAGCCTTGCAGTTACATAGGGATTCAGTTGTCTGAAAAAACGCGTTTATTTCGGGCTGAAAAACACGTTTTGAAAAAAGTGCTGTAACTGCCCCATAACTTACATGGGGTTGACCAAACTTGCAGAAACATGTTTATTTCTGCTGAAAAACATGTGTTGACACTCTCTGCACACTGGGGTTAAGAGCTGAGTGTGTGGGCTCTTCTGAGCTTTGCAGTTACATAGGGATTCAGTTGTCTGAAAAAACGCGTTTATTTCGGGCTGAAAAACACGTTTTGAAAAAAGTGCTGTAACTGCCCCATAACTTACATGGGGTTGACCAAACTTGCAGAAACATGTTTATTTCTGCTGAAAAACATGTGTTGACACTTTCTGCACACTGGGGTTAAGAGCTGAGTGTGTGGGCTCTTCTGAGCTTTGCAGTTACATAGGGATTCAGTTGTCTGAAAAAAGGCGTTTATTCCGGGCTGAAAAACACGTTTTGAAAAAAGTGCTGTTACTGCCCCATAACTTACATGGGGTCGACCAAACTTGCAGAAACATGTTTATTTCTGCTGAAAAACACGTTTTGACACTTTCTGCACACTGGGGTTAAGAGCAGAGTGTGTGGGCTCTTCTGAACCTTGCAGTTACATAGGGATTCAGTTGTCTGAAAAAACGTGTTTATTTCGGGCTGAAAAACACGTTTTGAAAAAAGTGCTGTTACTGCCCCATAACTTACATGGGGTTGACCAAACTTGCAGAAACATGTTTATTTCTGCTGAAAAACATGTTTTGACACTTTCTGCACACTGGGGTTAAGAGCTGAGTGTGTGGGCTCTTCTGAGCTTTGCAGTTACATAGTGATTCAGTTGTCTGAAAAAAGGCGTTTATTTCGGGCTGAAAAACACGTTTTGAAAAAAGTGCTGTTACTGCCCCATAACTTACATGGGGTTGACCAAACTTGCAGAAACATGTTTATTTCTGCTGAAAAACACGTTTTGACACTTTCTGCACACTGGGGTTAAGAGCAGAGTGTGTGGGCTCTTCTGAGCCTTGCAGTTACATAGGGATTCAGTTGTCTGAAAAAACGCGTTTATTTCGGGCTGAAAAACACGTTTTGAAAAAAGTGCTATTACTGCCCCATAACTTACATGGGGTTGACCAAACTTGCAGAAACATGTTTATTTCTGCTGAAAAACACGTTTTAACACTTTCTGCACACTGGGGTTAAGAGCAGAGTGTGTGGGCTCTTCTGAGCCTTGCAGTTACATAGGGATTCAGTTGTCTGAAAAAACGTGTTTATTTCGGGCTGAAAAACACGTTTTGAAAAGTGTACTGTAACTGCCCCATAACTTACATGGGGTTGACCAAACTTGCAGAAACATGTTTATTTCTGCTGAAAAACATGTGTTGACACTTTCTGCACACTGGGGTTAAGAGCTGAGTGTGTGGGCTCTTCTGAGCTTTGCAGTTACATAGGGATTCAGTTGTCTGAAAAAACGCGTTTATTTCGGGCTGAAAAACAAGTTTTGAAAAAAGTGCTGTAACTGCCCCATAACTTACATGGGGTTGACCAAACTTGCAGAAACATGTTTATTTCTGCTGAAAAACACGTTTTGACACTTTCTGCACACTGGGGTTAAGAGCAGAGTGTGTGGGCTCTTCTGAGCTTTGCAGTTACATAGGGATTCAGTTGTCTGAAAAAACGCGTTTATTTCGGGCTGAAAAACACGTTTTGAAAAGTGTACTGTAACTGCCCCATAACTTACATGGGGTCGACCAAACTTGCAGAAACGTTTATTTCTGCTGGAAAACATGTTTTGACACTTTTTGCACACTGGGGTTAAGAGCAGAGTGTGTGGGCTCTTCTGAGCCTTGCAGTTACATAGGGATTCAGTTGTCTGATAAAACGCGTTTATTTCGGGCTGAAAAACACGTTTTGAAAAAAGTGCTGTTACTACCCCATAACTTACATGGGGTTGACCAAACTTGCAGAAACATGTTTATTTCTGCTGAAAAACACGTTTTGACACTTTCTGCACACTGGGGTTAAGAGCAGAGTGTGTGGGCTCTTCTGAGCTTTGCAGTTACATAGGGATTCAGTTGTCTGAAAAAACGCGTTTATTTCGGGCTGAAAAACACGTTTTGAAAAGTGTACTGTAACTGCCCCATAACTTACATGGGGTCGACCAAACTTGCAGAAACGTTTATTTCTGCTGGAAAACATGTTTTGACACTTTTTGCACACTGGGGTTAAGAGCAGAGTGTGTGGGCTCTTCTGAGCCTTGCAGTTACATAGGGATTCAGTTGTCTGATAAAACGCGTTTATTTCGGGCTGAAAAACACGTTTTGAAAAAAGTGCTGTTACTGCCCCATAACTTACATGGGGTTGACCAAACTTGCAGAAACATGTTTATTTCTGCTGAAAAACATGTTTTGACACTTTCTGCACACTGGGGTTAAGAGCTGAGTGTGTGGGCTCTTCTGAGCTTTGCAGTTACATAGGGATTCAGTTGTCTGAAAAAACGCGTTTATTTCGGGCTGAAAAACACGTTTTGAAAAAAGTGCTGTTACTGCCCCATAACTTACATGGGGTTGACCAAACTTGCAGAAACATGTTTATTTCTGCTGAAAAACATGTTTTGACACTTTCTGCACACTGGGGTTAAGAGCAGAGTGTGTGGGCTCTTCTGAGCCTTGCAGTTACATAGGGATTCAGTTGTCTGAAAAAACGTGTTTATTTCGGGCTGAAAAACACGTTTTGAAAAGTGTACTGTAACTGCCCCATAACTTACATGGGGTCGACCAAACTTGCAGAAACGTTTATTTCTGCTGGAAAACATGTTTTGACACTTTTTGCACACTGGGGTTAAGAGCAGAGTGTGTGGGCTCTTCTGAGCCTTGCAGTTACATAGGGATTCAGTTGTCTGATAAAACGCGTTTATTTCGGGCTGAAAAACACGTTTTGAAAAAAGTGCTGTTACTGCCCCATAACTTACATGGGGTTGACCAAACTTGCAGAAACATGTTTATTTCTGCTGAAAAACACGTTTTGACACTTTCTGCACACTGGGGTTAAGAGCAGAGTGTGTGGGCTCTTCTGAGCTTTGCAGTTACATAGGGATTCAGTTGTCTGAAAAAACGCGTTTATTTCGGGCTGAAAAACACGTTTTGAAAAGTGTACTGTAACTGCCCCATAACTTACATGGGGTCGACCAAACTTGCAGAAACGTTTATTTCTGCTGGAAAACATGTTTTGACACTTTTTGCACACTGGGGTTAAGAGCAGAGTGTGTGGGCTCTTCTGAGCCTTGCAGTTACATAGGGATTCAGTTGTCTGATAAAACGCGTTTATTTCGGGCTGAAAAACACGTTTTGAAAAAAGTGCTGTTACTGCCCCATAACTTACATGGGGTTGACCAAACTTGCAGAAACATGTTTATTTCTGCTGAAAAACATGTTTTGACACTTTCTGCACACTGGGGTTAAGAGCTGAGTGTGTGGGCTCTTCTGAGCTTTGCAGTTACATAGGGATTCAGTTGTCTGAAAAAACGCGTTTATTTCGGGCTGAAAAACACGTTTTGAAAAAAGTGCTGTTACTGCCCCATAACTTACATGGGGTTGACCAAACTTGCAGAAACATGTTTATTTCTGCTGAAAAACATGTTTTGACACTTTCTGCACACTGGGGTTAAGAGCAGAGTGTGTGGGCTCTTCTGAGCCTTGCAGTTACATAGGGATTCAGTTGTCTGAAAAAACGTGTTTATTTCGGGCTGAAAAACACGTTTTGAAAAGTGTACTGTAACTGCCCCATAACTTACATGGGGTTGACCAAACTTGCAGAAACATGTTTATTTCTGCTGAAAAACACGTTTTGACACTTTCTGCACACTGGGGTTAAGAGCAGAGTGTGTGGGCTCTTCTGAGCCTTGCAGTTACATAGGGATTCAGTTGTCTGAAAAAACGCGTTTATTTCGGGCTGAAAAACACGTTTTGAAAAAAGTGCTGTTACTGCCCCATAACTTACATGGGGTTGACCAAACTTGCAGAAACATGTTTATTTCTGCTGAAAAACATGTGTTGACACTTTCTGCACACTGGGGTTAAGAGCTGAGTGTGTGGGCTCTTCTGAGCTTTGCAGTTACATAGGGATTCAGTTGTCTGAAAAAACGCGTTTATTTCGGGCTGAAAAACACGTTTTGAAAAAAGTGCTGTAACTGCCCCATAACTTACATGGGGTTGACCAAACTTGCAGAAACATGTTTATTTCTGCTGAAACACACGTTTTGACACTTTCTGCACACTGGGGTTAAGAGCAGAGTGTGTGGGCTCTTCTGAGCCTTGCAGTTACATAGGGATTCAGTTGTCTGAAAAAACGCGTTTATTTCGGGCTGAAAAACACGTTTTGAAAAAAGTGCTGTTACTGCCCCATAACTTACATGGGGTTGACCAAACTTGCAGAAACATGTTTATTTCTGCTGAAAAACATGTGTTGACACTTTCTGCACACTGGGGTTAAGAGCTGAGTGTGTGGGCTCTTCTGAGCTTTGCAGTTACATAGGGATTCAGTTGTCTGAAAAAACGCGTTTATTTCGGGCTGAAAAACACGTTTTGAAAAAAGTGCTGTAACTGCCCCATAACTTACATGGGGTTGACCAAACTTGCAGAAACGTTTATTTCTGCTGAAAAACATGTGTTGACACTCTCTGCACACTGGGGTTAAGAGCTGAGTGTGTGGGCTCTTCTGAGCTTTGCAGTTACATAGGGATTCAGTTGTCTGAAAAAACGCGTTTATTTCGGGCTGAAAAACACGTTTTGAAAAGTGTACTGTAACTGCCCCATAACTTACATGGGGTTGACCAAACTTGCAGAAACATGTTTATTTCTGCTGAAAAACACGTTTTGACACTTTCTGCACACTGGGGTTAAGAGCAGAGTGTGTGGGCTCTTCTGAGCCTTGCAGTTACATAGGGATTCAGTTGTCTGAAAAAACGCGTTTATTTCGGGCTGAAAAACACGTTTTGAAAAAAGTGCTGTTACTGCCCCATAACTTACATGGGGTTGACCAAACTTGCAGAAACATGTTTATTTCTGCTGAAAAACATGTGTTGACACTTTCTGCACACTGGGGTTAAGAGCTGAGTGTGTGGGCTCTTCTGAGCTTTGCAGTTACATAGGGATTCAGTTGTCTGAAAAAAGGCGTTTATTTCGGGCTGAAAAACACGTTTTGAAAAAAGTGCTGTTACTGCCCCATAACTTACATGGGGTCGACCAAACTTGCAGAAACATGTTTATTTCTGCTGAAAAACACGTTTTGACACTTTCTGCACACTGGGGTTAAGAGCAGAGTGTGTGGGCTCTTCTGAGCCTTGCAGTTACATAGGGATTCAGTTGTCTGAAAAAACGTGTTTATTTCGGGCTGAATAACACGTTTTGAAAAGTGTACTGTAACTGCCCCATAACTTACATGGGGTTGACCAAACTTGCAGAAACATGTTTATTTCTGCTGAAAAACATGTTTTAACACTTTCTGCACAGTGGGGTTAAGAGCTGAGTGTGTGGGCTCTTCTGAGCTTTGCAGTTACATAGGGATTCAGTTGTCTGAAAAAACGCGTTTATTTCGGGCTGAAAAACACGTTTTGAAAAAAGTGCTGTTACTGCCCCATAACTTACATGGGGTTGACCAAACTTGCAGAAACATGTTTATTTCTGCTGAAAATCACGTTTTAACACTTTCTGCACACTGGGGTTAAGAGCTGAGTGTGTGGGCTCTTCTGAGCTTTGCAGTTACATAGGGATTCAGTTGTATGAAAAAACGCGTTTATTTCGGGCTGAAAAACACGTTTTGAAAAAGTGCTGTAACTGCCCCATAACTTACATGGGGTTGACCAAACTTCCAAAAACATGTTTTTTTCTGCTGAAAAACACGTTTTGACACTTTCTGCACAGTGGGGTTAAGAGCAGAGTGTGTGGGCTCTTCTAAGCCTTGCAGTTACATAGGGATTCAGTTGTCTGAAAAAACGTGTTTATTTCGGGCTGAAAAACACGTTTTGAAAAGTGTACTGTAACTGCCCCATAACTTACATGGGGTTGACCAAACTTGCAGAAACATGTTTATTTCTGCTGAAAAAAATGTTTTGACACTTTCTGCACAGTGGGGTTAAGAGCTGAGTGTGTGGGCTCTTCTGAGCTTTGCAGTTACATAGGGATTCAGTTGTCTGAAAAAACGCTTTAATTTCGGGCTGAAAAACACGTTTTGAAAAAAGTGCTGTTACTGCCCCATAACTTACATGGGGTTGACCAAACTTGCAGAAACATGTTTATTTCTGCTGAAAATCACGTTTTAACACTTTCTGCACACTGGGGTTAAGAGCAGAGTGTGTGGGCTCTTCTGAGCCTTTCAGTTACATAGGGATTCAGTTGTCTGAAAAAACGTGTTTATTTCGGGCTGAAAAACACGTTTTGAAAAGTGTACTGTAACTGCCCCATAACTTACATGGGGTTGACCAAACTTGCAGAAACATGTTTATTTCTGCTGAAAAACATGTTTTGACACTTTCTGCACAGTGGGGTTAAGAGCTGAGTGTGTGGGCTCTTCTGAGCTTTGCAGTTACATAGGGATTCAGTTGTCTGAAAAAAGGCGTTTATTTCGGGCTGAAAAACACGTTTTGAAAAAAGTGCTGTTACTGCCCCATAACTTACATGGGGATGACCAAACTTGCAGAAACATGTTTATTTCTGCTGAAAAACATGTTTTAACACTTTCTGCACAGTGGGGTTAAGAGCTGAGTGTGTGGGCTCTTCTGAGCTTTGCAGTTACATAGGGATTCAGTTGTCTGAAAAAAGGCGTTTATTTCAGCCTGAAAAACACGTTTTGAAAAAAGTGCTGTTACTGCCCCATAACTTACATGGGGTTGACCAAACTTGCAGAAACATGTTTATTTCTGCTGAAAAACACGTTTTGACACTTTCTGCACACTGGGGTTAAGAGCAGAGTGTGTGGGCTCTTCTGAACCTTGCAGTTACTTAGGGATTCAGTTGTCTGAAAAAACGTGTTTATTTCGGGCTGAAAAACACGTTTTGAAAAAAGTGCTGTTACTGCCCCATAACTTACATGGGGTTGACCAAACTTGCAGAAACATGTTTATTTCTGCTGAAAAACATGTTTTGACACTTTCTGCACACTGGGGTTAAGAGCTGAGTGTGTGGGCTCTTCTGAGCTTTGCAGTTACATAGGGATTCAGTTGTCTGAAAAAACGCGTTTATTTCGGGCTGAAAAACACGTTTTGAAAAGTGTACTGTAACTGCCCCATAACTTACATGGGGTTGACCAAACTTCCAGAAACATGTTTATTTCTGCTGAAAAACATGTTTTGACACTTTCTGCACACTGGGGTTAAGAGCTGAGTGTGTGGGCTCTTCTGAGCTTTGCAGTTACATAGGGATTCAGTTGTCTGAAAAAACGCGTTTATTTCGGGCTGAAAAACACGTTTTGAAAAAAGTGCTGTTACTGCCCCATAACTTACATGGGGTTGACCAAACTTCCAGAAACATGTTTATTTCTGCTGAAAAACACGTTTTGACACTTTCCGCACACTGGGGTTAAGAGCAGAGTGTGTGGGCTCTTCTGAGCCTTGCAGTTACATAGGGATTCAGTTGTCTGAAAAAACGCGTTTATTTCGGGCTGAAAAACACGTTTTGAAAAAAGTGCTGTTACTGCCCCATAACTTACATGGGGTTGACCAAACTTGCAGAAACATGTTTATTTCTGCTGGAAAACACGTTTTGACACTTTCTGCACACTGGGGTTAAGAGCAGAGTGTGTGGGCTCTTCTGAGCCTTGCAGTTACATAGGGATTCAGTTGTCTGAAAAAACGCGTTTATTTCGGGCTGAAAAACACGTTTTGAAAAAAGTGCTGTTACTGCCCCATAACTTACATGGGGTTGACCAAACTTGCAGAAACATGTTTATTTCTGCTGAAAAACACGTTTTGACACTTTCTGCACACTGGGGTTAAGAGCAGAGTGTGTGGGCTCTTCTGAGCCTTGCAGTTACATAGGGATTCAGTTGTCTGAAAAAACGCGTTTATTTCGGGCTGAAAAACACGTTTTGAAAAGAGTACTGTAACTGCCCCATAACTTACATGGGGTTGACCAAACTTGCAGAAACATGTTTATTTCTGCTGAAAAACATGTTTTGACACTTTCTGCACAGTGGGGTTAAGAGCTGAGTGTGTGGGCTCTTCTGAGCTTTGCAGTTACATAGGGATTCAGTTGTCTGAAAAAACGCGTTTATTTCGGGCTGAAAAACACGTTTTGAAAAAAGTGCTGTTACTGCCCCATAACTTACATGGGGTTGACCAAACTTGCAGAAACATGTTTATTTCTGCTGAAAATCACGTTTTAACACTTTCTGCACACTGGGGTTAAGAGCAGAGTGTGTGGGCTCTTCTGAGCCTTGCAGTTACATAGGGATTCAGTTGTCTGAAAAAACGTGTTTATTTCGGGCTGAAAAACACGTTTTGAAAAGTGTACTGTAACTGCCCCATAACTTACATGGGGTTGACCAAACTTGCAGAAACATGTTTATTTCTGCTGAAAAACATGTTTTGGCACTTTCTGCACACTGGGGTTAAGAGCTGAGTGTGTGGGCTCTTCTGAGCTTTGCAGTTACATAGGGATTCAGTTGTCTGAAAAAAGGCGTTTATTTCGGGCTGAAAAACACGTTTTGAAAAGTGTACTGTAACTGCCCCATAACTTACATGGGGTTGACCAAACTTCCAGAAACATGTTTATTTCTGCTGAAAAACACGTTTTGACACTTTCTGCACACTGGGGTTAAGAGCAGAGTGTGTGGGCTCTTCTGAGCCTTGCAGTTACATAGGGATTCAGTTGTCTGAAAAAACGCGTTTATTTCGGGCTGAAAAACACGTTTTGAAAAAAGTGCTGTTACTGCCCCATAACTTACATGGGGTTGACCAAACTTGCAGAAACATGTTTATTTCTGCTGAAAAACACGTTTTGACACTTTCTGCACACTGGGGTTAAGAGCAGAGTGTGTGGGCTCTTCTGAGCCTTGCAGTTACATAGGGATTCAGTTGTCTGAAAAAACGCGTTTATTTCGGGCTGAAAAACACGTTTTGAAAAAAGTGCTGTTACTGCCCCATAACTTACATGGGGTTGACCAAACTTGCAGAAACATGTTTATTTCTGCTGAAAAACATGTTTTGACACTTTCTGCACACTGGGGTTAAGAGCTGAGTGTGTGGGCTCTTCTGAGCTTTGCAGTTACATAGGGATTCAGTTGTCTGAAAAAACGCGTTTATTTCGGGCTGAAAAACACGTTTTGAAAAAAGTGCTGTAACTGCCCCATAACTTACATGGGGTTGACCAAACTTCCAAAAACATGTTTTTTTCTGCTGAAAATCACGTTTTAACACTTTCTGCACACTGGGGTTAAGAGCAGAGTGTGTGGGCTCTTCTGAGCCTTGCAGTTACATAGGGATTCAGTTGTCTGAAAAAACGTGTTTATTTCGGGCTGAAAAACATGTTTTGAAAAGTGTACTGTAACTGCCCCATAACTTACATGGGGTTGACCAAACTTGCAGAAACATGTTTATTTCTGCTGAAAAACATGTTTTGACACTTTCTGCACAGTGGGGTTAAGAGCTGAGTGTGTGGGCTCTTCTGAGCTTTGCAGTTACATAGGGATTCAGTTGTCTGAAAAAACGCGTTTATTTCGGGCTGAAAAACACGTTTTGAAAAAAGTGCTGTTACTGCCCCATAACTTACATGGGGTTGACCAAACTTGCAGAAACATGTTTATTTCTGCTGAAAATCACGTTTTAACACTTTCTGCACACTGGGGTTAAGAGCAGAGTGTGTGGGCTCTTCTGAGCCTTGCAGTTACATAGGGATTCAGTTGTCTGAAAAAACGTGTTTATTTCGGGCTGAAAAACACGTTTTGAAAAGTGTACTGTAACTGCCCCATAACTTACATGGGGTTGACCAAACTTGCAGAAACATGTTTATTTCTGCTGAAAAACATGTTTTGACACTTTCTGCACACTGGGGTTAAGAGCTGAGTGTGTGGGCTCTTCTGAGCTTTGCAGTTACATAGGGAATCAGTTGTCTGAAAAAACGCGTTTATTTCGGGCTGAAAAACACGTTTTGAAAAAAGTGCTGTTACTGCCCCATAACTTACATGGGGTTGACCAAACTTGCAGAAACATGTTTATTTCTGCTGAAAAACACGTTTTGACACTTTCCGCACACTGGGGTTAAGAGCAGAGTGTGTGGGCTCTTCTGAGCCTTGCAGTTACATAGGGATTCAGTTGTCTGAAAAAACGCGTTTATTTCGGGCTGAAAAACACGTTTTGAAAAAAGTGCTGTTACTGCCCCATAACTTACATGGGGTTGACCAAACTTGCAGAAACATGTTTATTTCTGCTGAAAAACACGTTTTGACACTTTCTGCACACTGGGGTTAAGAGCAGAGTGTGTGGGCTCTTCTGAGCCTTGCAGTTACATAGGGATTCAGTTGTCTGATAAAAGGCGTTTATTTCGGGCTGAAAAACACGTTTTGAAAAAAGTGCTGTTACTGCCCCATAACTTACATGGGGTTGACCAAACTTGCAGAAACATGTTTATTTCTGCTGAAAAACACGTTTTGACACTTTCTGCACACTGGGGTTAAGAGCAGAGTGTGTGGGCTCTTCTGAGCCTTGCAGTTACATAGGGATTCTGTTGTCTGAAAAAACGCGTTTATTTCGGGCTGAAAAACACGTTTTGAAAAGTGTACTGTAACTGCCCCATAACTTACATGGGGTTGACCAAACTTGCAGAAACATGTTTATTTCTGCTGAAAAACATGTTTTGACACTTTCTGCACAGTGGGGTTAAGAGCTGAGTGTGTGGGCTCTTCTGAGCTTTGCAGTTACATAGGGATTCAGTTGTCTGAAAAAACGCGTTTATTTCGGGCTGAAAAACACGTTTTGAAAAAAGTGCTGTTACTGCCCCATAACTTACATGGGGTTGACCAAACTTGCAGAAACATGTTTATTTCTGCTGAAAATCACGTTTTAACACTTTCTGCACACTGGGGTTAAGAGCTGAGTGTGTGGGCTCTTCTGAGCTTTGCAGTTACATAGGGATTCAGTTGTCTGAAAAAAACGCGTTTATTTCGGGCTGAAAAACACGTTTTGAAAAAAGTGCTGTTACTGCCCCATAACTTACATGGGGTTGACCAAACTTGCAGAAACATGTTTATTTCTGCTGAAAAACACGTTTTGACACTTTCCGCACACTGGGGTTAAGAGCAGAGTGTGTGGGCTCTTCTGAGCCTTGCAGTTACATAGGGATTCAGTTGTCTGAAAAAACGCGTTTATTTCGGGCTGAAAAACACGTTTTGAAAAAAGTGCTGTTACTGCCCCATAACTTACATGGGGTTGACCAAACTTGCAGAAACATGTTTATTTCTGCTGAAAAACACGTTTTGACACTTTCTGCACACTGGGGTTAAGAGCAGAGTGTGTGGGCTCTTCTGAGCCTTGCAGTTACATAGGGATTCAGTTGTCTGAAAAAAGGCGTTTATTTCGGGCTGAAAAACACGTTTTGAAAAAAGTGCTGTTACTGCCCCATAACTTACATGGGGTTGACCAAACTTGCAGAAACATGTTTATTTCTGCTGAAAAACACGTTTTGACACTTTCTGCACACTGGGGTTAAGAGCAGAGTGTGTGGGCTCTTCTGAGCCTTGCAGTTACATAGGGATTCTGTTGTCTGAAAAAACGCGTTTATTTCGGGCTGAAAAACACGTTTTGAAAAGTGTACTGTAACTGCCCCATAACTTACATGGGGTTGACCAAACTTGCAGAAACATGTTTATTTCTGCTGAAAAACATGTTTTGACACTTTCTGCACAGTGGGGTTAAGAGCTGAGTGTGTGGGCTCTTCTGAGCTTTGCAGTTACATAGGGATTCAGTTGTCTGAAAAAACGCGTTTATTTCGGGCTGAAAAACACGTTTTGAAAAAACTGCTGTTACTGCCCCATAACTTACATGGGGTTGACCAAACTTGCAGAAACATGTTTATTTCTGCTGAAAATCACGTTTTAACACTTTCTGCACACTGGGGTTAAGAGCTGAGTGTGTGGGCTCTTCTGAGCTTTGCAGTTACATAGGGATTCAGTTGTCTGAAAAAACGCGTTTATTTCGGGCTGAAAAACACGTTTTGAAAAGAGTACTGTAACTGCCCCATAACTTACATGGGGTTGACCAAACTTGCAGAAACATGTTTATTTCTGCTGAAAAACATGTTTTGACACTTTCTGCACAGTGGGGTTAAGAGCTGAGTGTGTGGGCTCTTCTGAGCTTTGCAGTTACATAGGGATTCAGTTGTCTGAAAAAACGCGTTTATTTCGGGCTGAAAAACACGTTTTGAAAAAAGTGCTGTTACTGCCCCATAACTTACATGGGGTTGACCAAACTTGCAGAAACATGTTTATTTCTGCTGAAAATCACGTTTTAACACTTTCTGCACACTGGGGTTAAGAGCAGAGTGTGTGGGCTCTTCTGAGCCTTGCAGTTACATAGGGATTCAGTTGTCTGAAAAAACGTGTTTATTTCGGGCTGAAAAACACCTTTTGAAAAGTGTACTGTAACTGCCCCATAACTTACATGGGGTTGACCAAACTTGCAGAAACATGTTTATTTCTGCTGAAAAACATGTTTTGACACTTTCTGCACACTGGGGTTAAGAGCTGAGTGTGTGGGCTCTTCTGAGCTTTGCAGTTACATAGGGATTCAGTTGTCTGAAAAAAGGCGTTTATTTCGGGCTGAAAAACACGTTTTGAAAAGTGTACTGTAACTGCCCCATAACTTACATGGGGTTGACCAAACTTCCAGAAACATGTTTATTTCTGCTGAAAAACACGTTTTGACACTTTCTGCACACTGGGGTTAAGAGCAGAGTGTGTGGGCTCTTCTGAGCCTTGCAGTTACATAGGGATTCAGTTGTCTGAAAAAACGTGTTTATTTCGGGCTGAAAAACACGTTTTGAAAAAAGTGCTGTTACTGCCCTATAACTTACATGGTGTTGACCAAACTTGCAGAAACATGTTTATTTCTGCTGAAAAACACGTTTTGACACTTTCTGCACACTGGGGTTAAGAGCAGAGTGTGTGGGCTCTTCTGAGCCTTGCAGTTACATAGGGATTCAGTTGTCTGAAAAAACGTGTTTATTTCGGGTTTGAAAAACACGTTTTGAAAAAAGTGCTGTTACTGCCCCATAACTTACATGGGGTTGACCAAACTTGCAGAAACATGTTTATTTCTGCTGAAAAACACGTTTTGACACTTTCTGCACACTGGGGTTAAGAGCAGAGTGTGTGGGCTCTTCTGAGCCTTGCAGTTACATAGGGATTCAGTTGTCTGAAAAAACGTGTTTATTTCGGGCTGAAAAACACGTTTTGAAAAGTGTACTGTAACTGCCCCATAACTTACATGGGGTTGACCAAACTTGCAGAAACATGTTTATTTCTGCTGAAAAACACGTTTTGACACTTTCTGCACACTGGGGTTAAGAGCAGAGTGTGTGGGCTATTCTGAGCCTTGCAGTTACATAGGGATTCAGTTGTCTGAAAAAACGCGTTTATTTCGGGCTGAAAAACACGTTTTGAAAAAAGTGCTGTTACTGCCCCATAACTTACATGGGGTTGACCAAACTTGCAGAAACATGTTTATTTCTGCTGAAAAACACGTTTTGACACTTTCTGCACACTGGGGTTAAGAGCAGAGTGTGTGGGCTCTTCTGAGCCTTGCAGTTACATAGGGATTCAGTTGTCTGAAAAAAGGCGTTTATTTCGGGCTGAAAAACACGTTTTGAAAAAAGTGCTGTTACTGCCCCATAACTTACATGGGGTTGACCAAACTTGCAGAAACATGTTTATTTCTGCTGAAAAACACGTTTTGACACTTTCTGCACACTGGGGTTAAGAGCAGAGTGTGTGGGCTCTTCTGAGCCTTGCAGTTACATAGGGATTCTGTTGTCTGAAAAAACGCGTTTATTTCGGGCTGAAAAACACGTTTTGAAAAGTGTACTGTAACTGCCCCATAACTTACATGGGGTTGACCAAACTTGCAGAAACATGTTTATTTCTGCTGAAAAACATGTTTTGACACTTTCTGCACAGTGGGGTTAAGAGCTGAGTGTGTGGGCTCTTCTGAGCTTTGCAGTTACATAGGGATTCAGTTGTCTGAAAAAACGCGTTTATTTCGGGCTGAAAAACACGTTTTGAAAAAAGTGCTGTTACTGCCCCATAACTTACATGGGGTTGACCAAACTTGCAGAAACATGTTTATTTCTGCTGAAAATCACATTTTAACACTTTCTGCACACTGGGGTTAAGAGCTGAGTGTGTGGGCTCTTCTGAGCTTTGCAGTTACATAGGGATTCAGTTGTCTGAAAAAACGCGTTTATTTCGGGCTGAAAAACACGTTTTGAAAAAAGTGCTGTTACTGCCCCATAACTTACATGGGGTTGACCAAACTTGCAGAAACATGTTTATTTCTGCTGAAAAACATGTTTTGACACTTTCTGCACACTGGGGTTAAGAGCAGAGTGTGTGGGCTCTTCTGAGCCTTGCAGTTACATAGGGATTCAGTTGTCTGAAAAAACGTGTTTATTTCGGGCTGAAAAACACGTTTTGAAAAGTGTACTGTAACTGCCCCATAACTTACATGGGGTTGACCAAACTTGCAGAAACATGTTTATTTCTGCTGAAAAACACGTTTTGACACTTTCTGCACACTGGGGTTAAGAGCAGAGTGTGTGGGCTATTCTGAGCCTTGCAGTTACATAGGGATTCAGTTGTCTGAAAAAACGCGTTTATTTCGGGCTGAAAAACACGTTTTGAAAAAAGTGCTGTTACTGCCCCATAACTTACATGGGGTTGACCAAACTTGCAGAAACATGTTTATTTCTGCTGAAAAACACGTTTTGACACTTTCTGCACACTGGGGTTAAGAGCAGAGTGTGTGGGCTCTTCTGAGCCTTGCAGTTACATAGGGATTCAGTTGTCTGAAAAAAGGCGTTTATTTCGGGCTGAAAAACACGTTTTGAAAAAAGTGCTGTTACTGCCCCATAACTTACATGGGGTTGACCAAACTTGCAGAAACATGTTTATTTCTGCTGAAAAACACGTTTTGACACTTTCTGCACACTGGGGTTAAGAGCAGAGTGTGTGGGCTCTTCTGAGCCTTGCAGTTACATAGGGATTCTGTTGTCTGAAAAAACGCGTTTATTTCGGGCTGAAAAACACGTTTTGAAAAGTGTACTGTAACTGCCCCATAACTTACATGGGGTTGACCAAACTTGCAGAAACATGTTTATTTCTGCTGAAAAACATGTTTTGACACTTTCTGCACAGTGGGGTTAAGAGCTGAGTGTGTTGGCTCTTCTGAGCTTTGCAGTTACATAGGGATTCAGTTGTCTGAAAAAACGCGTTTATTTCGGGCTGAAAAACACGTTTTGAAAAAAGTGCTGTTACTGCCCCATAACTTACATGGGGTTGACCAAACTTGCAGAAACATGTTTATTTCTGCTGAAAATCACGTTTTAACACTTTCTGCACACTGGGGTTAAGAGCTGAGTGTGTGTGCTCTTCTGAGCTTTGCAGTTACATAGGGATTCAGTTGTCTGAAAAAACACGTTTATTTTGGGCTGAAAAACACGTTTTGAAAAAAGTGCTGTTACTGCCCCATAACTTACATGGGGTTGACCAAACTTGCAGAAACATGTTTATTTCTGCTGAAAAACACGTTTTGACACTTTCCGCACACTGGGGTTAAGAGCAGAGTGTGTGGGCTCTTCTGAGCCTTGCAGTTACATAGGGATTCAGTTGTCTGAAAAAACGCGTTTATTTCGGGCTGAAAAACACGTTTTGAAAAAAGTGCTGTTACTGCCCCATAACTTACATGGGGTTGACCAAACTTGCAGAAACATGTTTATTTCTGCTGAAAAACACGTTTTGACACTTTCTGCACACTGGGGTTAAGAGCAGAGTGTGTGGGCTCTTCTGAGCCTTGCAGTTACATAGGGATTCAGTTGTCTGAAAAAACGCGTTTATTTCGGGCTGAAAAACACGTTTTGAAAAGAGTACTGTAACTGCCCCATAACTTACATGGGGTTGACCAAACTTGCAGAAACATGTTTATTTCTGCTGAAAAACATGTTTTGACACTTTCTGCACAGTGGGGTTAAGAGCTGAGTGTGTGGGCTCTTCTGAGCTTTGCAGTTACATAGGGATTCAGTTGTCTGAAAAAACGCGTTTATTTCGGGCTGAAAAACACGTTTTGAAAAAAGTGCTGTTACTGCCCCATAACTTACATGGGGTTGACCAAACTTGCAGAAACATGTTTATTTCTGCTGAAAATCACGTTTTAACACTTTCTGCACACTGGGGTTAAGAGCAGAGTGTGTGGGCTCTTCTGAGCCTTGCAGTTACATAGGGATTCAGTTGTCTGAAAAAACGCGTTTATTTCGGGCTGAAAAACACGTTTTGAAAAAAGTGCTGTTACTGCCCCATAACTTACATGGGGTTGACCAAACTTGCAGAAACATGTTTATTTCTGCTGAAAATCACGTTTTAACACTTTCTGCACACTGGGGTTAAGAGCTGAGTGTGTGGGCTCTTCTGAGCCTTGCAGTTACATAGGGATTCAGTTGTCTGAAAAAACGCGTTTATTTCGGGCTGAAAAACACGTTTTGAAAAGAGTACTGTAACTGCCCCATAACTTACATGGGGTTGACCAAACTTGCAGAAACATGTTTATTTCTGCTGAAAAACATGTTTTGACACTTTCTGCACAGTGGGGTTAAGAGCTGAGTGTGTGGGCTCTTCTGAGCTTTGCAGTTACATAGGGATTCAGTTGTCTGAAAAAACGCGTTTATTTCGGGCTGAAAAACACGTTTTGAAAAAAGTGCTGTTACTGCCCCATAACTTACATGGGGTTGACCAAACTTGCAGAAACATGTTTATTTCTGCTGAAAATCACGTTTTAACACTTTCTGCACACTGGGGTTAAGAGCAGAGTGTGTGGGCTCTTCTGAGCCTTGCAGTTACATAGGGATTCAGTTGTCTGAAAAAACGTGTTTATTTCGGGCTGAAAAACACGTTTTGAAAAGTGTACTGTAACTGCCCCATAACTTATATTGGGTTGACCAAACTTGCAGAAACGTTTATTTCTGCTGAAAAACATGTTTTGACACTTTCTGCACACTGGGGTTAAGAGCTGAGTGTGTGGGCTCTTCTGAGCTTTGCAGTTACATAGGGATTCAGTTGTCTGAAAAAAGGCGTTTATTTCGGGCTGAAAAACACGTTTTGAAAAGTGTACTGTAACTGCCCCATAACTTACATGGGGTTGACCAAACTTCCAGAAACATGTTTATTTCTGCTGAAAAACACATTTTGACACTTTCTGCACACTGGGGTTAAGAGCAGAGTGTGTGGGCTCTTCTGAGCCTTGCAGTTACATAGGGATTCAGTTGTCTGAAAAAACGTGTTTATTTCGGGCTGAAAAACACCTTTTGAAAAGTGTACTGTAACTGCCCCATAACTTACATGGGGTTGACCAAACTTGCAGAAACATGTTTATTTCTGCTGAAAAACATGTTTTGACACTTTCTGCACACTGGGGTTAAGAGCTGAGTGTGTGGGCTCTTCTGAGCTTTGCAGTTACATAGGGATTCAGTTGTCTGAAAAAAGGCGTTTATTTCGGGCTGAAAAACACGTTTTGAAAAGTGTACTGTAACTGCCCCATAACTTACATGGGGTTGACCAAACTTCCAGAAACATGTTTATTTCTGCTGAAAAACACGTTTTGACACTTTCTGCACACTGGGGTTAAGAGCAGAGTGTGTGGGCTCTTCTGAGCCTTGCAGTTACATAGGGATTCAGTTGTCTGAAAAAACGTGTTTATTCGGGTTTGAAAAACACGTTTTGAAAAAAGTGCTGTTACTGCCCCATAACTTACATGGGGTTGACCAAACTTGCAGAAACATGTTTATTTCTGCTGAAAAACACGTTTTGACACTTTCTGCACACTGGGGTTAAGAGCAGAGTGTGTGGGCTCTTCTGAGCCTTGCAGTTACATAGGGATTCAGTTGTCTGAAAAAACGTGTTTATTTCGGGCTGAAAAACACGTTTTGAAAAGTGTACTGTAACTGCCCCATAACTTACATGGGGTTGACCAAACTTGCAGAAACATGTTTATTTCTGCTGAAAAACACGTTTTGACACTTTCTGCACACTGGGGTTAAGAGCAGAGTGTGTGGGCTATTCTGAGCCTTGCAGTTACATAGGGATTCAGTTGTCTGAAAAAACGCGTTTATTTCGGGCTGAAAAACACGTTTTGAAAAAAGTGCTGTTACTGCCCCATAACTTACATGGGGTTGACCAAACTTGCAGAAACATGTTTATTTCTGCTGAAAAACACGTTTTGACACTTTCTGCACACTGGGGTTAAGAGCAGAGTGTGTGGGCTCTTCTGAGCCTTGCAGTTACATAGGGATTCAGTTGTCTGAAAAAAGGCGTTTATTTCGGGCTGAAAAACACGTTTTGAAAAAAGTGCTGTTACTGCCCCATAACTTACATGGGGTTGACCAAACTTGCAGAAACATGTTTATTTCTGCTGAAAAACACGTTTTGACACTTTCTGCACACTGGGGTTAAGAGCAGAGTGTGTGGGCTCTTCTGAGCCTTGCAGTTACATAGGGATTCTGTTGTCTGAAAAAACGCGTTTATTTCGGGCTGAAAAACACGTTTTGAAAAGTGTACTGTAACTGCCCCATAACTTACATGGGGTTGACCAAACTTGCAGAAACATGTTTATTTCTGCTGAAAAACATGTTTTGACACTTTCTGCACAGTGGGGTTAAGAGCTGAGTGTGTGGGCTCTTCTGAGCTTTGCAGTTACATAGGGATTCAGTTGTCTGAAAAAACGCGTTTATTTCGGGCTGAAAAACACGTTTTGAAAAAAGTGCTGTTACTGCCCCATAACTTACATGGGGTTGACCAAACTTGCAGAAACATGTTTATTTCTGCTGAAAATCACGTTTTAACACTTTCTGCACACTGGGGTTAAGAGCAGAGTGTGTGGGCTCTTCTGAGCCTTGCAGTTACATAGGGATTCAGTTGTCTGAAAAAACGTGTTTATTTCGGGCTGAAAAACACGTTTTGAAAAAAGTGCTGTTACTGCCCCATAACTTACATGGTGTTGACCAAACTTGCAGAAACATGTTTATTTCTGCTGAAAAACACGTTTTGACACTTTCTGCACACTGGGGTTAAGAGCAGAGTGTGTGGGCTCTTCTGAGCCTTGCAGTTACATAGGGATTCAGTTGTCTGAAAAAACGTGTTTATTTCGGGCTGAAAAACACGTTTTGAAAAAAGTGCTGTTACTGCCCCATAACTTACATGGGGTTGACCAAACTTGCAGAAACATGTTTATTTCTGCTGAAAAACACGTTTTGACACTTTCTGCACACTGGGGTTAAGAGCAGAGTGTGTGGGCTCTTCTGAGCCTTGCAGTTACATAGGGATTCAGTTGTCTGAAAAAACGCGTTTATTTCGGGCTGAAAAACACGTTTTGAAAAAAGTGCTGTTACTGCCCCATAACTTACATGGGGTTGACCAAACTTGCAGAAACATGTTTATTTCTGCTGAAAATCACGTTTTAACACTTTCTGCACACTGGGGTTAAGAGCAGAGTGTGTGGGCTCTTCTGAGCCTTGCAGTTACATAGGGATTCAGTTGTCTGAAAAAACGTGTTTATTTCGGGCTGAAAAACACGTTTTGAAAAAAGTGCTGTTACTGCCCCATAACTTACATGGTGTTGACCAAACTTGCAGAAACATGTTTATTTCTGCTGAAAAACACGTTTTGACACTTTCTGCACACTGGGGTTAAGAGCAGAGTGTGTGGGCTCTTCTGAGCCTTGCAGTTACATAGGGATTCAGTTGTCTGAAAAAACGTGTTTATTTCGGGCTGAAAAACACGTTTTGAAAAAAGTTCTGTTACTGCCCCATAACTTACATGGGGTTGACCAAACTTGCAGAAACATGTTTATTTCTGCTGAAAAACACGTTTTGACACTTTCTGCACACTGGGGTTAAGAGCAGAGTGTGTGGGCTCTTCTGAGCCTTGCAGTTACATAGGGATTCAGTTGTCTGAAAAAACGCGTTTATTTCGGGCTGAAAAACACGTTTTGAAAAAAGTGCTGTTACTGCCCCATAACTTACATGGGGTTGACCAAACTTGCAGAAACATGTTTATTTCTGCTGAAAATCACGTTTTAACACTTTCTGCACACTGGGGTTAAGAGCAGAGTGTGTGGGCTCTTCTGAGCCTTGCAGTTACATAGGGATTCAGTTGTCTGAAAAAACGTGTTTATTTCGGGCTGAAAAACACGTTTTGAAAAAAGTGCTGTTACTGCCCCATAACTTACATGGTGTTGACCAAACTTGCAGAAACATGTTTATTTCTTCTGAAAAACACGTTTTGACACTTTCTGCACACTGGGGTTAAGAGCAGAGTGTGTGGGCTCTTCTGAGCCTTGCAGTTACATAGGGATTCAGTTGTCTGAAAAAACGTGTTTATTTCGGGCTGAAAAACACGTTTTGAAAAAAGTGCTGTTACTGCCCCATAACTTACATGGGGTTGACCAAACTTGCAGAAACATGTTTATTTCTGCTGAAAATCACGTTTTAACACTTTCTGCACACTGGGGTTAAGAGCTGAGTGTGTGGGCTCTTCTGAGCTTTGCAGTTACATAGGGATTCAGTTGTCTGAAAAAACGCGTTTATTTCGGGCTGAAAAACACGTTTTGAAAAAAGTGCTGTTACTGCCCCATAACTTACATGGGGTTGACCAAACTTGCAGAAACATGTTTATTTCTGCTGAAAAACACGTTTTGACACTTTCCGCACACTGGGGTTAAGAGCAGAGTGTGTGGGCTCTTCTGAGCCTTGCAGTTACATAAGGATTCAGTTGTCTGAAAAAACGCGTTTATTTCGGGCTGAAAAACACGTTTTGAAAAAAGTGCTGTTACTGCCCCATAACTTACATGGGGTTGACCAAACTTGCAGAAACATGTTTATTTCTGCTGAAAATCACGTTTTAACACTTTCTGCACACTGGGGTTAAGAGCAGAGTGTGTGGGCTCTTCTGAGCTTTGCAGTTACATAGGGATTCAGTTGTCTAAAAAAGCGCGTTTATTTCGGGCTGAAAAACACGTTTTGAAAAAAGTGCTGTTACTGCCCCATAACTTACATGGGGTTGACCAAACTTGCAGAAACATGTTTATTTCTGCTGAAAAACACGTTTTGACACTTTCTGCACACTGGGGTTAAGAGCAGAGTGTGTGGGCTCTTCTGAGCCTTGCAGTTACATAGGGATTCAGTTGTCTGAAAAAACGTGTTTATTTCGGGCTGAAAAACACGTTTTGAAAAGTGTACTGTAACTGCCCCATAACTTACATGGGGTTGACCAAACTTGCAGAAACATGTTTATTTCTGCTGAAAAACACGTTTTGACACTTTCTGCACACTGGGGTTAAGAGCAGAGTGTGTGGGCTATTCTGAGCCTTGCAGTTACATAGGGATTCAGTTGTCTGAAAAAACGCGTTTATTTCGGGCTGAAAAACACGTTTTGAAAAAAGTGCTGTTACTGCCCCATAACTTACATGGGGTTGACCAAACTTGCAGAAACATGTTTATTTCTGCTGAAAAACACGTTTTGACACTTTCTGCACACTGGGGTTAAGAGCAGAGTGTGTGGGCTCTTCTGAGCCTTGCAGTTACATAGGGATTCAGTTGTCTGAAAAAAGGCGTTTATTTCGGGCTGAAAAACACGTTTTGAAAAAAGTGCTGTTACTGCCCCATAACTTACATGGGGTTGACCAAACTTGCAGAAACATGTTTATTTCTGCTGAAAAACACGTTTTGACACTTTCTGCACACTGGGGTTAAGAGCAGAGTGTGTGGGCTCTTCTGAGCCTTGCAGTTACATAGGGATTCAGTTGTCTGAAAAAAGGCGTTTATTTCGGGCTGAAAAACACGTTTTGAAAAAAGTGCTGTTACTGCCC
This sequence comes from Lepisosteus oculatus, assembly GCF_040954835.1. Taxonomy (NCBI): domain Eukaryota; kingdom Metazoa; phylum Chordata; class Actinopteri; order Semionotiformes; family Lepisosteidae; genus Lepisosteus; species Lepisosteus oculatus. The sequence continues at coordinate 222,783 of NW_027167689.1, forward strand.
CATAACTTACATGGGGTTGACCAAACTTGCAGAAACATGTTTATTTCTGCTGAAAAACACGTTTTGACACTTTCTGCACACTGGGGTTAAGAGCAGAGTGTGTGGGCTCTTCTGAGCCTTGCAGTTACATAGGGATTCTGTTGTCTGAAAAAACGCGTTTATTTCGGGCTGAAAAACACGTTTTGAAAAGTGTACTGTAACTGCCCCATAACTTACATGGGGTTGACCAAACTTGCAGAAACATGTTTATTTCTGCTGAAAAACATGTTTTGACACTTTCTGCACAGTGGGGTTAAGAGCTGAGTGTGTGGGCTCTTCTGAGCTTTGCAGTTACATAGGGATTCAGTTGTCTGAAAAAACGCATTTATTTCGGGCTGAAAAACACGTTTTGAAAAAAGTGCTGTTACTGCCCCATAACTTACATGGGGTTGACCAAACTTGCAGAAACATGTTTATTTCTGCTGAAAATCACGTTTTAACACTTTCTGCACACTGGGGTTAAGAGCTGAGTGTGTGGGCTCTTCTGAGCTTTGCAGTTACATAGGGATTCAGTTGTCTGAAAAAACGCGTTTATTTCGGGCTGAAAAACACGTTTTGAAAAAAGTGCTGTTACTGCCCCATAACTTACATGGGGTTGACCAAACTTGCAGAAACATGTTTATTTCTGCTGAAAAACACGTTTTGACACTTTCCGCACACTGGGGTTAAGAGCAGAGTGTGTGGGCTCTTCTGAGCCTTGCAGTTACATAGGGATTCAGTTGTCTGAAAAAACGTGTTTATTTCGGGCTGAAAAACACGTTTTGAAAAAAGTGCTGTTACTGCCCTATAACTTACATGGTGTTGACCAAACTTGCAGAAACATGTTTATTTCTGCTGAAAAACACGTTTTGACACTTTCTGCACACTGGGGTTAAGAGCAGAGTGTGTGGGCTCTTCTGAGCCTTGCAGTTACATAGGGATTCAGTTGTCTGAAAAAACGTGTTTATTTCGGGTTTGAAAAACACGTTTTGAAAAAAGTGCTGTTACTGCCCCATAACTTACATGGGGTTGACCAAACTTGCAGAAACATGTTTATTTCTGCTGAAAAACACGTTTTGACACTTTCTGCACACTGGGGTTAAGAGCAGAGTGTGTGGGCTCTTCTGAGCCTTGCAGTTACATAGGGATTCAGTTGTCTGAAAAAACGTGTTTATTTCGGGCTGAAAAACACGTTTTGAAAAGTGTACTGTAACTGCCCCATAACTTACATGGGGTTGACCAAACTTGCAGAAACATGTTTATTTCTGCTGAAAAACACGTTTTGACACTTTCTGCACACTGGGGTTAAGAGCAGAGTGTGTGGGCTATTCTGAGCCTTGCAGTTACATAGGGATTCAGTTGTCTGAAAAAACGCGTTTATTTCGGGCTGAAAAACACGTTTTGAAAAAAGTGCTGTTACTGCCCCATAACTTACATGGGGTTGACCAAACTTGCAGAAACATGTTTATTTCTGCTGAAAAACACGTTTTGACACTTTCTGCACACTGGGGTTAAGAGCAGAGTGTGTGGGCTCTTCTGAGCCTTGCAGTTACATAGGGATTCAGTTGTCTGAAAAAAGGCGTTTATTTCGGGCTGAAAAACACGTTTTGAAAAAAGTGCTGTTACTGCCCCATAACTTACATGGGGTTGACCAAACTTGCAGAAACATGTTTATTTCTGCTGAAAAACACGTTTTGACACTTTCTGCACACTGGGGTTAAGAGCAGAGTGTGTGGGCTCTTCTGAGCCTTGCAGTTACATAGGGATTCTGTTGTCTGAAAAAACGCGTTTATTTCGGGCTGAAAAACACGTTTTGAAAAGTGTACTGTAACTGCCCCATAACTTACATGGGGTTGACCAAACTTGCAGAAACATGTTTATTTCTGCTGAAAAACATGTTTTGACACTTTCTGCACAGTGGGGTTAAGAGCTGAGTGTGTGGGCTCTTCTGAGCTTTGCAGTTACATAGGGATTCAGTTGTCTGAAAAAACGCGTTTATTTCGGGCTGAAAAACACGTTTTGAAAAAAGTGCTGTTACTGCCCCATAACTTACATGGGGTTGACCAAACTTGCAGAAACATGTTTATTTCTGCTGAAAATCACGTTTTAACACTTTCTGCACACTGGGGTTAAGAGCAGAGTGTGTGGGCTCTTCTGAGCCTTGCAGTTACATAGGGATTCAGTTGTCTGAAAAAACGTGTTTATTTCGGGCTGAAAAACACGTTTTGAAAAAAGTGCTGTTACTGCCCCATAACTTACATGGTGTTGACCAAACTTGCAGAAACATGTTTATTTCTGCTGAAAAACACGTTTTGACACTTTCTGCACACTGGGGTTAAGAGCAGAGTGTGTGGGCTCTTCTGAGCCTTGCAGTTACATAGGGATTCAGTTGTCTGAAAAAACGCGTTTATTTCGGGCTGAAAAACACGTTTTGAAAAAAGTGCTGTTACTGCCCCATAACTTACATGGGGTTGACCAAACTTGCAGAAACATGTTTATTTCTGCTGAAAAACACGTTTTGACACTTTCTGCACACTGGGGTTAAGAGCAGAGTGTGTGGGCTCTTCTGAGCCTTGCAGTTACATAGGGATTCAGTTGTCTGAAAAAACGCGTTTATTTCGGGCTGAAAAACACGTTTTGAAAAAAGTGCTGTTACTGCCCCATAACTTACATGGGGTTGACCAAACTTGCAGAAACATGTTTATTTCTGCTGAAAAACATGTTTTGACACTTTCTGCACACTGGGGTTAAGAGCTGAGTGTGTGGGCTCTTCTGAGCTTTGCAGTTACATAGGGATTCAGTTGTCTGAAAAAACGCGTTTATTTCGGGCTGAAAAACACGTTTTGAAAAAAGTGCTGTAACTGCCCCATAACTTACATGGGGTTGACCAAACTTCCAAAAACATGTTTTTTTCTGCTGAAAATCACGTTTTAACACTTTCTGCACACTGGGGTTAAGAGCAGAGTGTGTGGGCTCTTCTGAGCCTTGCAGTTACATAGGGATTCAGTTGTCTGAAAAAACGTGTTTATTTCGGGCTGAAAAACATGTTTTGAAAAGTGTACTGTAACTGCCCCATAACTTACATGGGGTTGACCAAACTTGCAGAAACATGTTTATTTCTGCTGAAAAACATGTTTTGACACTTTCTGCACAGTGGGGTTAAGAGCTGAGTGTGTGGGCTCTTCTGAGCTTTGCAGTTACATAGGGATTCAGTTGTCTGAAAAAACGCGTTATTTCGGGCTGAAAAACACGTTTTGAAAAAAGTGCTGTTACTGCCCCATAACTTACATGGGGTTGACCAAACTTGCAGAAACATGTTTATTTCTGCTGAAAATCACGTTTTAACACTTTCTGCACACTGGGGTTAAGAGCAGAGTGTGTGGGCTCTTCTGAGCCTTGCAGTTACATAGGGATTCAGTTGTCTGAAAAAACGTGTTTATTTCGGGCTGAAAAACACGTTTTGAAAAGTGTACTGTAACTGCCCCATAACTTACATGGGGTTGACCAAACTTGCAGAAACATGTTTATTTCTGCTGAAAAACATGTTTTGACACTTTCTGCACACTGGGGTTAAGAGCTGAGTGTGTGGGCTCTTCTGAGCTTTGCAGTTACATAGGGATTCAGTTGTCAGAAAAAACGCGTTTATTTCGGGCTGAAAAACACGTTTTGAAAAAAGTGCTGTTACTGCCCCATAACTTACATGGGGTTGACCAAACTTGCAGAAACATGTTTATTTCTGCTGAAAAACACGTTTTGACACTTTCCGCACACTGGGGTTAAGAGCAGAGTGTGTGGGCTCTTCTGAGCCTTGCAGTTACATAGGGATTCAGTTGTCTGAAAAAACGCGTTTATTTCGGGCTGAAAAACACGTTTTGAAAAAAGTGCTGTTACTGCCCATAACTTACATGGGGTTGACCAAACTTGCAGAAACATGTTTATTTCTGCTGAAAAACACGTTTTGACACTTTCTGCACACTGGGGTTAAGAGCAGAGTGTGTGGGCTCTTCTGAGCCTTGCAGTTACATAGGGATTCAGTTGTCTGAAAAAAAGGCGTTTATTTCGGGCTGAAAAACACGTTTTGAAAAAAGTGCTGTTACTGCCCCATAACTTACATGGGTTGACCAAACTTGCAGAACATGTTTATTTCTGCTGAAAAACACGTTTTGACACTTTCTGCACACTGGGGTTAAGAGCAGAGTGTGTGGGCTCTTCTGAGCCTTGCAGTTACATAGGGATTCTGTTGTCTGAAAAAACGCGTTTATTTCGGGCTGAAAAAACACGTTTTGAAAAGTGTACTGTAACTGCCCCATAACTTACATGGGGTTGACCAAACTTGCAGAAACATGTTTATTTCTGCTGAAAAACATGTTTTGACACTTTCTGCACAGTGGGGTTAAGAGCTGAGTGTGTGGGCTCTTCTGAGCTTTGCAGTTACATAGGGATTCAGTTGTCTGAAAAAACGCGTTTATTTCGGGCTGAAAAACACGTTTTGAAAAAAGTGCTGTTACTGCCCCATAACTTACATGGGGTTGACCAAACTTGCAGAAACATGTTTATTTCTGCTGAAAATCACGTTTTAACACTTTCTGCACACTGGGGTTAAGAGCTGAGTGTGTGGGCTCTTCTGAGCTTTGCAGTTACATAGGGATTCAGTTGTCTGAAAAAAACGCGTTTATTCGGGCTGAAAAACACGTTTTGAAAAAAGTGCTGTTACTGCCCCATAACTTACATGGGGTTGACCAAACTTGCAGAAACATGTTTATTTCTGCTGAAAAACACGTTTTGACACTTTCCGCACACTGGGGTTAAGAGCAGAGTGTGTGGGCTCTTCTGAGCCTTGCAGTTACATAGGGATTCAGTTGTCTGAAAAAACGCGTTTATTTCGGGCTGAAAAAACACGTTTTGAAAAAAGTGCTGTTACTGCCCCATAACTTACATGGGGTTGACCAAACTTGCAGAAACATGTTTATTTCTGCTGAAAACATGTTTTGACACTTTCTGCACACTGGGGTTAAGAGCTGAGTGTGTGGGCTCTTCTGAGCTTTGCAGTTACATAGGGATTCAGTTGTCTGAAAAAAGGCGTTTATTTCGGGCTGAAAAACACGTTTTGAAAAGTGTACTGTAACTGCCCCATAACTTACATGGGGTTGACCAAACTTCCAGAAACATGTTTATTTCTGCTGAAAAACACGTTTTGACACTTTCTGCACACTGGGGTTAAGAGCAGAGTGTGTGGGCTCTTCTGAGCCTTGCAGTTACATAGGGATTCAGTTGTCTGAAAAAACGTGTTTATTTCGGGTTTGAAAAACACGTTTTGAAAAAAGTGCTGTTACTGCCCCATAACTTACATGGGTTGACCAAACTTGCAGAAACATGTTTATTTCTGCTGAAAAACACGTTTTGACACTTTCTGCACACTGGGGTTAAGAGCAGAGTGTGTGGGCTCTTCTGAGCCTTGCAGTTACATAGGGATTCAGTTGTCTGAAAAAACGTGTTTATTTCGGGCTGAAAAACACGTTTTGAAAAGTGTACTGTAACTGCCCCATAACTTACATGGGGTTGACCAAACTTGCAGAAACATGTTTATTTCTGCTGAAAAACACGTTTTGACACTTTCTGCACACTGGGGTTAAGAGCAGAGTGTGTGGGCTATTCTGAGCCTTGCAGTTACATAGGGATTCAGTTGTCTGAAAAAAGGCGTTTATTTCGGGCTGAAAAACACGTTTTGAAAAAAGTGCTGTTACTGCCCCATAACTTACATGGGGTTGACCAAACTTGCAGAAACATGTTTATTTCTGCTGAAAAACACGTTTTGACACTTTCTGCACACTGGGGTTAAGAGCAGAGTGTGTGGGCTCTTCTGAGCCTTGCAGTTACATAGGGATTCTGTTGTCTGAAAAAACGCGTTTATTTCGGGCTGAAAAACACGTTTTGAAAAGTGTACTGTAACTGCCCCATAACTTACATGGGGTTGACCAAACTTGCAGAAACATGTTTATTTCTGCTGAAAAACATGTTTTGACACTTTCTGCACAGTGGGGTTAAGAGCTGAGTGTGTGGGCTCTTCTGAGCTTTGCAGTACATAGGGATTCAGTTGTCTGAAAAAAACGCGTTTATTTCGGGCTGAAAACACGTTTTGAAAAAGTGCTGTTACTGCCCCATAACTTACATGGGGTTGACCAAACTTGCAGAAACATGTTTATTTCTGCTGAAAATCACGTTTTAACACTTTCTGCACACTGGGGTTAAGAGCAGAGTGTGTGGGCTCTTCTGAGCCTTGCAGTTACATAGGGATTCAGTTGTCTGAAAAAACGTGTTTATTTCGGGCTGAAAAACACGTTTTGAAAAAGTGCTGTTACTGCCCCATAACTTACATGGTGTTGACCAAACTTGCAGAAACATGTTTATTTCTGCTGAAAAACACGTTTTGACACTTTCTGCACACTGGGGTTAAGAGCAGAGTGTGTGGGCTCTTCTGAGCCTTGCAGTTACATAGGGATTCAGTTGTCTGAAAAAACGTGTTTATTTCGGGCTGAAAAACACGTTTTGAAAAAAGTGCTGTTACTGCCCCATAACTTACATGGGGTTGACCAAACTTGCAGAAACATGTTTATTTCTGCTGAAAAAACACGTTTTGACACTTTCTGCACACTGGGGTTAAGAGCAGAGTGTGTGGGCTCTTCTGAGCCTTGCAGTTACATAGGGATTCAGTTGTCTGAAAAAACGCGTTTATTTCGGGCTGAAAACACGTTTTGAAAAAGTGCTGTTACTGCCCCATAACTTACATGGGGTTGACCAAACTTGCAGAAACATGTTTATTTCTGCTGAAAAACACGTTTTGACACTTTCTGCACACTGGGGTTAAGAGCAGAGTGTGTGGGCTCTTCTGAGCCTTGCAGTTACATAGGGATTCAGTTGTCTGAAAAAACGCGTTTATTTCGGGCTGAAAAACACGTTTTGAAAAAAGTGCTGTTACTGCCCCATAACTTACATGGGGTTGACCAAACTTGCAGAAACATGTTTATTTCTGCTGAAAAACATGTTTTGACACTTTCTGCACACTGGGGTTAAGAGCTGAGTGTGTGGGCTCTTCTGAGCTTTGCAGTTACATAGGGATTCAGTTGTCTGAAAAACGCGTTTATTTCGGGCTGAAAAACACGTTTTGAAAAAAGTGCTGTAACTGCCCCATAACTTACATGGGGTTGACCAAACTTCCAAAAACATGTTTTTTTCTGCTGAAAATCACGTTTTAACACTTTCTGCACACTGGGGTTAAGAGCAGAGTGTGTGGGCTCTTCTGAGCCTTGCAGTTACATAGGGATTCAGTTGTCTGAAAAAACGTGTTTATTTCGGGCTGAAAAACATGTTTTGAAAAGTGTACTGTAACTGCCCCATAACTTACATGGGGTTGACCAAACTTGCAGAAACATGTTTATTTCTGCTGAAAAACATGTTTTGACACTTTCTGCACAGTGGGGTTAAGAGCTGAGTGTGTGGGCTCTTCTGAGCTTTGCAGTTACATAGGGATTCAGTTGTCTGAAAAAACGCGTTTATTTCGGGCTGAAAAACACGTTTTGAAAAAAGTGCTGTTACTGCCCCATAACTTACATGGGGTTGACCAAACTTGCAGAAACATGTTTATTTCTGCTGAAAATCACGTTTTAACACTTTCTGCACACTGGGGTTAAGAGCAGAGTGTGTGGGCTCTTCTGAGCCTTGCAGTTACATAGGGATTCAGTTGTCTGAAAAAACGTGTTTATTTCGGGCTGAAAAACACGTTTTGAAAAGTGTACTGTAACTGCCCCATAACTTACATGGGGTTGACCAAACTTGCAGAAACATGTTTATTTCTGCTGAAAAACATGTTTTGACACTTTCTGCACACTGGGGTTAAGAGCTGAGTGTGTGGGCTCTTCTGAGCTTTGCAGTTACATAGGGATTCAGTTGTCTGAAAAAACGCGTTTATTTCGGGCTGAAAAACACGTTTTGAAAAAAGTGCTGTTACTGCCCCATAACTTACATGGGGTTGACCAAACTTGCAGAAACATGTTTATTTCTGCTGAAAAACACGTTTTGACACTTTCCGCACACTGGGTTAAGAGCAGAGTGTGTGGGCTCTTCTGAGCCTTGCAGTTACATAGGGATTCAGTTGTCTGAAAAAACGCGTTTATTTCGGGCTGAAAAACACGTTTTGAAAAAAGTGCTGTTACTGCCCCATAACTTACATGGGGTTGACCAAACTTGCAGAAACATGTTTATTTCTGCTGAAAATCACGTTTTAACACTTTCTGCACACTGGGGTTAAGAGCAGAGTGTGTGGGCTCTTCTGAGCCTTGCAGTTACATAGGGATTCAGTTGTCTGAAAAAACGTGTTTATTTCGGGCTGAAAAACACGTTTTGAAAAGTGTACTGTAACTGCCCCATAACTTACATGGGGTTGACCAAACTTGCAGAAACATGTTTATTTCTGCTGAAAAACATGTTTTGACACTTTCTGCACACTGGGGTTAAGAGCTGAGTGTGTGGGCTCTTCTGAGCTTTGCAGTTACATAGGGATTCAGTTGTCTGAAAAAACGCGTTTATTTCGGGCTGAAAAACACGTTTTGAAAAGTGTACTGTAACTGCCCCATAACTTACATGGGGTTGACCAAACTTGCAGAAACATGTTTATTTCTGCTGAAAAACATGTTTTGACAATTTCTGCACAGTGGGGTTAAGAGCTGAGTGTGTGGGCTCTTCTGAGCTTTGCAGTTACATAGGGATTCAGTTGTCTGAAAAACGCGTTTATTTCGGGCTGAAAAACACGTTTTGAAAAAAGTGCTGTTACTGCCCCATAACTTACATGGGGTTGACCAAACTTGCAGAAACATGTTTATTTCTGCTGAAAATCACGTTTTAACACTTTCTGCACACTGGGGTTAAGAGCAGAGTGTGTGGGCTCTTCTGAGCCTTGCAGTTACATAGGGATTCAGTTGTCTGAAAAAACGTGTTTATTTCGGGCTGAAAAACACGTTTTGAAAAAAGTGCTGTTACTGCCCCATAACTTACATGGTGTTGACCAAACTTGCAGAAACATGTTTATTTCTGCTGAAAAACACGTTTTGACACTTTCTGCACACTGGGGTTAAGAGCAGAGTGTGTGGGCTCTTCTGAGCCTTGCAGTTACATAGGGATTCAGTTGTCTGAAAAAACGCGTTTATTTCGGGCTGAAAAACACGTTTTGAAAAAAGTGCTGTTACTGCCCCATAACTTACATGGGGTTGACCAAACTTGCAGAAACATGTTTATTTCTGCTGAAAAACACGTTTTGACACTTTCTGCACACTGGGGTTAAGAGCAGAGTGTGTGGGCTCTTCTGAGCCTTGCAGTTACATAGGGATTCAGTTGTCTGAAAAAAACGCGTTTATTTCGGGCTGAAAAACACGTTTTGAAAAAAGTGCTGTAACTGCCCCATAACTTACATGGGGTTGACCAAACTTCCAAAAACATGTTTTTTTCTGCTGAAAATCACGTTTTAACACTTTCTGCACACTGGGGTTAAGAGCAGAGTGTGTGGGCTCTTCTGAGCCTTGCAGTTACATAGGGATTCAGTTGTCTGAAAAAACGTGTTTATTTCGGGCTGAAAAACATGTTTTGAAAAGTGTACTGTAACTGCCCCATAACTTACATGGGGTTGACCAAACTTGCAGAAACATGTTTATTTCTGCTGAAAAACATGTTTTGACACTTTCTGCACAGTGGGGTTAAGAGCTGAGTGTGTGGGCTCTTCTGAGCTTTGCAGTTACATAGGGATTCAGTTGTCTGAAAAAACGCGTTTATTTCGGGCTGAAAAACACGTTTTGAAAAAAGTGCTGTTACTGCCCCATAACTTACATGGGGTTGACCAAACTTGCAGAAACATGTTTATTTCTGCTGAAAATCACGTTTTAACACTTTCTGCACACTGGGGTTAAGAGCAGAGTGTGTGGCTCTTCTGAGCCTTGCAGTTACATAGGGATTCAGTTGTCTGAAAAAACGTGTTTATTTCGGGCTGAAAAACACGTTTTGAAAAGTGTACTGTAACTGCCCATAACTTACATGGGGTTGACCAAACTTGCAGAAACATGTTTATTTCTGCTGAAAAACATGTTTTGACACTTTCTGCACACTGGGGTTAAGAGCTGAGTGTGTGGGCTCTTCTGAGCTTTGCAGTTACATAGGGATTCAGTTGTCTGAAAAAACGCGTTTATTTCGGGCTGAAAAACACGTTTTGAAAAAGTGCTGTTACTGCCCCATAACTTACATGGGGTTGACCAAACTTGCAGAAACATGTTTATTTCTGCTGAAAAACACGTTTTGACACTTTCCGCACACTGGGGTTAAGAGCAGAGTGTGTGGGCTCTTCTGAGCCTTGCAGTTACATAGGGATTCAGTTGTCTGAAAAAACGCGTTTATTTCGGGCTGAAAAACACGTTTTGAAAAAAGTGCTGTTACTGCCCCATAACTTACATGGGGTTGACCAAACTTGCAGAAACATGTTTATTTCTGCTGAAAAACACGTTTTGACACTTTCTGCACACTGGGGTTAAGAGCAGAGTGTGTGGGCTCTTCTGAGCCTTGCAGTTACATAGGGATTCAGTTGTCTGAAAAAAGGCGTTTATTTCGGGCTGAAAAACACGTTTTGAAAAAAGTGCTGTTACTGCCCCATAACTTACATGGGTTGACCAAACTTGCAGAAACATGTTTATTTCTGCTGAAAAACACGTTTTGACACTTTCTGCACACTGGGGTTAAGAGCAGAGTGTGTGGGCTCTTCTGAGCCTTGCAGTTACATAGGGATTCTGTTGTCTGAAAAAACGCGTTTATTTCGGGCTGAAAAACACGTTTTGAAAAGTGTACTGTAACTGCCCCATAACTTACATGGGGTTGACCAAACTTGCAGAAACATGTTTATTTCTGCTGAAAAACATGTTTTGACACTTTCTGCACAGTGGGTTAAGAGCTGAGTGTGTGGGCTCTTCTGAGCTTTGCAGTTACATAGGGATTCAGTTGTCTGAAAAAACGCGTTTATTTTCGGGCTGAAAAACACGTTTTGAAAAAAGTGCTGTTACTGCCCCATAACTTACATGGGGTTGACCAAACTTGCAGAAACATGTTTATTTCTGCTGAAAATCACGTTTTAACACTTTCTGCACACTGGGGTTAAGAGCTGAGTGTGTGGGCTCTTCTGAGCTTTGCAGTTACATAGGGATTCAGTTGTCTGAAAAAACGCGTTTATTTCGGGCTGAAAAACACGTTTTGAAAAAAGTGCTGTTACTGCCCCATAACTTACATGGGGTTGACCAAACTTGCAGAAACATGTTTATTTCTGCTGAAAAACACGTTTTGACACTTTCCGCACACTGGGGTTAAGAGCAGAGTGTGTGGGCTCTTCTGAGCCTTGCAGTTACATAGGGATTCAGTTGTCTGAAAAAACGCGTTTATTTCGGGCTGAAAAACACGTTTTGAAAAAAGTGCTGTTACTGCCCCATAACTTACATGGGGTTGACCAAACTTGCAGAAACATGTTTATTTCTGCTGAAAAACATGTTTTGACACTTTCTGCACACTGGGGTTAAGAGCTGAGTGTGTGGGCTCTTCTGAGCTTTGCAGTTACATAGGGATTCAGTTGTCTGAAAAAAGGCGTTTATTTCGGGCTGAAAAACACGTTTTGAAAAGTGTACTGTAACTGCCCCATAACTTACATGGGGTTGACCAAACTTCCAGAAACATGTTTATTTCTGCTGAAAAACACGTTTTGACACTTTCTGCACACTGGGGTTAAGAGCAGAGTGTGTGGGCTCTTCTGAGCCTTGCAGTTACATAGGGATTCAGTTGTCTGAAAAAACGTGTTTATTTCGGGCTGAAAAACACGTTTTGAAAAAAAGTGCTGTTACTGCCCTATAACTTACATGGTGTTGACCAAAACTTGCAGAAACATGTTTATTTCTGCTGAAAAACACGTTTTGACACTTTCTGCACACTGGGGTTAAGAGCAGAGTGTGTGGGCTCTTCTGAGCCTTGCAGTTACATAGGGATTCAGTTGTCTGAAAAAACGTGTTTATTTCGGGCTGAAAAACACCTTTTGAAAAGTGTACTGTAACTGCCCCATAACTTACATGGGGTTGACCAAACTTGCAGAAACATGTTTATTTCTGCTGAAAAACATGTTTTGACACTTTCTGCACACTGGGGTTAAGAGCTGAGTGTGTGGGCTCTTCTGAGCTTTGCAGTTACATAGGGATTCAGTTGTCTGAAAAAAGGCGTTTATTTCGGGCTGAAAAAACACGTTTTGAAAAGTGTACTGTAACTGCCCCATAACTTACATGGGGTTGACCAAACTTCCAGAAACATGTTTATTTCTGCTGAAAAACACGTTTTGACACTTTCTGCACACTGGGGTTAAGAGCAGAGTGTGTGGGCTCTTCTGAGCCTTGCAGTTACATAGGGATTCAGTTGTCTGAAAAAACGTGTTTATTTCGGGCTGAAAACACGTTTTGAAAAAAGTGCTGTTACTGCCCTATAACTTACATGGTGTTGACCAAACTTGCAGAAACATGTTTATTTCTGCTGAAAAACACGTTTTGACACTTTCTGCACACTGGGGTTAAGAGCAGAGTGTGTGGGCTCTTCTGAGCCTTGCAGTTACATAGGGATTCAGTTGTCTGAAAAAACGTGTTTCTTTCGGGTTTGAAAAACACGTTTTGAAAAAAGTGCTGTTACTGCCCCATAACTTACATGGGGTTGACCAAACTTGCAGAAACATGTTTATTTCTGCTGAAAACACGTTTTGACACTTTCTGCACACTGGGGTTAAGAGCTGAGTGTGTGGGCTCTTCTGAGCCTTGCAGTTACATAGGGATTCAGTTGTCTGAAAAAACGTGTTTATTTCGGGCTGAAAAACACGTTTTGAAAAGTGTACTGTAACTGCCCCATAACTTACATGGGGTTGACCAAACTTGCAGAAACATGTTTATTTCTGCTGAAAAACACGTTTTGACACTTTCTGCACACTGGGGTTAAGAGCAGAGTGTGTGGGCTATTCTGAGCCTTGCAGTTACATAGGGATTCAGTTGTCTGAAAAAACGCGTTTATTTCGGGCTGAAAAACACGTTTTGAAAAAGTGCTGTTACTGCCCCATAACTTACATGGGGTTGACCAAACTTGCAGAAACATGTTTATTTCTGCTGAAAAACACGTTTTGACACTTTCTGCACACTGGGGTTAAGAGCAGAGTGTGTGGGCTCTTCTGAGCCTTGCAGTTACATAGGGATTCAGTTGTCTGAAAAAAGGCGTTTATTTCGGGCTGAAAAACACGTTTTGAAAAAAGTGCTGTTACTGCCCCATAACTTACATGGGGTTGACCAAACTTGCAGAAACATGTTTATTTCTGCTGAAAAACACGTTTTGACACTTTCTGCACACTGGGGTTAAGAGCAGAGTGTGTGGGCTCTTCTGAGCCTTGCAGTTACATAGGGATTCTGTTGTCTGAAAAAACGCGTTTATTTCGGGCTGAAAAAACACGTTTTGAAAAGTGTACTGTAACTGCCCCATAACTTACATGGGGTTGACCAAACTTGCAGAAACATGTTTATTTCTGCTGAAAAACATGTTTTGACACTTTCTGCACAGTGGGGTTAAGAGCTGAGTGTGTGGGCTCTTCTGAGCTTTGCAGTTACATAGGGATTCAGTTGTCTGAAAAAACGCGTTTATTTCGGGCTGAAAACACGTTTTGAAAAAAGTGCTGTTACTGCCCCATAACTTACATGGGGTTGACCAAACTTGCAGAAACATGTTTATTTCTGCTGAAAATCACGTTTTAACACTTTCTGCACACTGGGGTTAAGAGCAGAGTGTGTGGGCTCTTCTGAGCCTTGCAGTTACATAGGGATTCAGTTGTCTGAAAAAACGTGTTTATTTCGGGCTGAAAAACACGTTTTGAAAAAAGTGCTGTTACTGCCCCATAACTTACATGGTGTTGACCAAACTTGCAGAAACATGTTTATTTCTGCTGAAAAACACGTTTTGACACTTTCTGCACACTGGGGTTAAGAGCAGAGTGTGTGGGCTCTTCTGAGCCTTGCAGTTACATAGGGATTCAGTTGTCTGAAAAACGTGTTTATTTCGGGCTGAAAAACACGTTTTGAAAAAGTGCTGTTACTGCCCCATAACTTACATGGGGTTGACCAAACTTGCAGAAACATGTTTATTTCTGCTGAAAACACGTTTTGACACTTTCTGCACACTGGGGTTAAGAGCAGAGTGTGTGGGCTCTTCTGAGCCTTGCAGTTACATAGGGATTCAGTTGTCTGAAAAAACGTGTTTCTTTCGGGTTTGAAAAACACGTTTTGAAAAAAGTGCTGTTACTGCCCCATAACTTACATGGGGTTGACCAAACTTGCAGAAACATGTTTATTTCTGCTGAAAAACACGTTTTGACACTTTCTGCACACTGGGGTTAAGAGCTGAGTGTGTGGGCTCTTCTGAGCCTTGCAGTTACATAGGGATTCAGTTGTCTGAAAAAACGTGTTTATTTCGGGCTGAAAAACACGTTTTGAAAAGTGTACTGTAACTGCCCCATAACTTACATGGGGTTGACCAAACTTGCAGAAACATGTTTATTTCTGCTGAAAACACGTTTTGACACTTTCTGCACACTGGGGTTAAGAGCAGAGTGTGTGGGCTATTCTGAGCCTTGCAGTTACATAGGGATTCAGTTGTCTGAAAAAACGCGTTTATTTCGGGCTGAAAAACACGTTTTGAAAAAAGTGCTGTTACTGCCCCATAACTTACATGGGGTTGACCAAACTTGCAGAAACATGTTTATTTCTGCTGAAAAACACGTTTTGACACTTTCTGCACACTGGGGTTAAGAGCAGAGTGTGTGGGCTCTTCTGAGCCTTGCAGTTACATAGGGATTCAGTTGTCTGAAAAAGGCGTTTATTTCGGGCTGAAAAACACGTTTTGAAAAAGTGCTGTTACTGCCCCATAACTTACATGGGGTTGACCAAACTTGCAGAAACATGTTTTATTTCTGCTGAAAAACACGTTTTGACACTTTCTGCACACTGGGGTTAAGAGCAGAGTGTGTGGGCTCTTCTGAGCCTTGCAGTTACATAGGGATTCTGTTGTCTGAAAAAACGCGTTTATTTCGGGCTGAAAAACACGTTTTGAAAAGTGTACTGTAACTGCCCCATAACTTACATGGGGTTGACCAAACTTGCAGAAACATGTTTATTTCTGCTGAAAAACATGTTTTGACACTTTCTGGCACAGTGGGTTAAGAGCTGAGTGTGTGGGCTCTTCTGAGCTTTGCAGTTACATAGGGATTCAGTTGTCTGAAAAACGCGTTTATTTCGGGCTGAAAAACACGTTTTGAAAAAAAGTGCTGTTACTGCCCCATAACTTACATGGGGTTGACCAAACTTGCAGAAACATGTTTATTTCTGCTGAAAATCACGTTTTAACACTTTCTGCACACTGGGGTTAAGAGCAGAGTGTGTGGGCTCTTCTGAGCCTTGCAGTTACATAGGGATTCAGTTGTCTGAAAAAACGTGTTTATTTCGGGCTGAAAAACACGTTTTGAAAAAAGTGCTGTTACTGCCCCATAACTTACATGGTGTTGACCAAACTTGCAGAAACATGTTTATTTCTGCTGAAAAACACGTTTTGACACTTTCTGCACACTGGGGTTAAGAGCAGAGTGTGTGGGCTCTTCTGAGCCTTGCAGTTACATAGGGATTCAGTTGTCTGAAAAACGTGTTTATTTCGGGCTGAAAAACACGTTTTGAAAAAAGTGCTGTTACTGCCCCATAACTTACATGGGGTTGACCAAACTTGCAGAAACATGTTTATTTCTGCTGAAAAACACGTTTTGACACTTTCTGCACACTGGGGTTAAGAGCAGAGTGTGTGGGCTCTTCTGAGCCTTGCAGTTACATAGGGATTCAGTTGTCTGAAAAAAACGCGTTTA